>NW_022681460.1:65364804-65576044 GCF_009764315.1 Trachypithecus francoisi
ACTTCACAGGCCATCACCATCCTCTTCAGATTCTCCTCAGGTACTCAGCCAGCACAGAACATGTCCCTGTCAGCAAAGTACTAGGTGGCCACGTCCCCAGTGGGGAGTTTGGACAAGACAACTTTGGCTCCAGAATGATGGATCCTCTCTAACTTATCATAGAGAATGTTCTACTCGACATAAACAATCGCCTGATAATCCTCAACTGTGTGGACTCTTATCTCAGCATTATCTTTCTAAGCTTTCCACTGGAGCTCAGTATTCAAAAGGGCAATCTTGGCCGGGCATGGTGGCTCACGTCTGTAATCTCAGCACTTTGGAAGGCCGAGGTGGGCAGATCATGAGGTCAGGAGTTTGAGACCAGCCTGATCAACATGGTGAAACCGTGTCTCTACTAAAAATACAAAAATTAGCCAGGTGTGGTGGCGCATGCCTGTAATCCCAGGTACTCAGGAGGCTGAGGCAGAAGAATCACTTGAACCCAGAAGGCAGAGGTTGCAGTGAGCCGAGATTAGGCCACTGCACTCTAGCCTGAGTGACAAGAGCAAAACTCCATCTCAAAGAAAAAAAAAAGGGCAATCTTGGGGTCGTAGTATTTTTGAGGGAGTTGCATTTCAAACCCAGCATAAGAGAAAGTATTCTTGAATGCAACATCAGCTACCAGCTGAGAATCCTCGAGGGCTCCACCCTGTACCTTCTTGATTCCAATCATTTTAAGCTGCAGCAAATCATTGAGCGTCATCACTGCCTCCACCACCAGCTTAGCAAAGAAAATTTCTGCTGCGAGATCAGCTTGGAGCTCAGAGCGGTCCTGGCACACTACTCCAGAAGCTTCCTCTGCTCCACTTTATCTCCCTCCTTCACAGTCACAGCAATCTCTCTGATCTTGTTAACTGCCAACTGGGTGGCTGTGCAGAAAGCTCCAATGTGAGCTAAGGGTGTAAACCATCCTTCACCTACAGTTTCACCTACTTCAGAAACTCTGCAGCCAGCAAGGTCAGTGAAGTGGTGCCATCACTGACCTCAGTGTCTTGGGATTTGGTAAAGTCCACTAAAGTCTTTGCTACAGGATGGACAACATCAAGAAGTTTCAGAATTACGGCCACATCATTAGAAATTGTTGCTTTGCCTCTGCCATCCACAATAAGCTCGTCCACGCCATGGGCACCCAGGCTGGTTCTTACAGCCTTAGCAATCACCTGGCAGGCACTGAGGTTATTCACAAGCTGGGAGATGCCTTGGGAGCTATCAGTCCCCTCTTTCAATAGGATAACTAGTGTGGGCATCATTTTGGAAGCTTATTCAGCAGCCTGTTACTCTCCTCTCTTCTCTGTGACTGGTCTGCCCAGCAACCCACCTAATTTTTTACTTTTTATTAATCGCCATTCTGGCTGGTATGAGATGTTATCTCACTGTGGTTTTGATTTGCATTTCTCTGATGATTAGAGATGTTCAGAATTTTTTCATGTTTGTTAACCACTTGTATGTCTTCTTTTGAGAAGTGTCTGTTCATGATTTTTGCCCACTTTTTAATGGGATTATTTGGTTATTGCTTGTTGAATTAAGTTTCTTATAGATTCTGAATATTAGATCTTTGTTGGCTGCATAGTTTGCAAATATGTTCTCCCATTCTGTAGGTTGTCTGTTTATTCTGTTGATAGTTTCTTTTTGCCCTGCAGAAGCACTTCAGTTTAATTAGGTCTCACTTGTCAATTTTTGGTTTTGTCGCAATTACTTTCAAGGACTTGTTATAAATTCTTTCCTAAGGCCAATGTCCAGAATGGTATTTCTGAAAATTTCTTCTAGGATTCTTATAGTTTGAGGTCTTATATTTAAATCTTCAATCCAGCTGGGCGTGGTGACCCACACCTGTAATCCCAGCGCTTTGGGAGGCCGAAGCAGGTGGATCACCTGAGGTCAGGAGTTCAAGACAAGCCTGGGCAACATGGTGAAACTCCATCTCTACTAAAAATACAAAACTTAGCTCAGCATGGTGGCAGGCACCTGTAATCCCAGCTACTCAAGAGGCTGAGGCAGGAGAATTGCTTGAACCCAGGAGGCGGAAGTTGCAGTGAGCTGAGATCATGCCACTGCATACTAGCCTGGGCGACAAGAGCAAGATTCCTCAAAAAAATAAAAAATAAAAAAAATCTTCTATCCATCTTGAGTTGATTTTTGTATATGGTGAAAGTTAATGGTCCAGGTTCATTTTTCTGCATATAAATAGCCAACTATCCCAGCACCATTTATTGAATAGGGAGTACATTTTCCCATTGCTTGTTTGTGTCAACTTTGTCAAAGATCAGATGGCTGCAGATGTGAAGCTTTATTTCTGGGTTCTCTATTCTGTTCCAGCCATTATCCTAAGTGAATTAATGCAACAATAGAAAACCAAATACTGCATGTTCTCACTATGTATCAGTACTGTGCTGTTTTGGTTACTGTAGTCTTACAGGATAGCTTGAAGTCAGGGGATGTGATGCCTCTGCTTTTTTTTTTTTTTTTTTTTTCCTTAGGCTTGCTTTGGCTAATGGGGCTGTTTCTGTGTTGCATATGAATTTTAGAATAGTTTTCTTCTAATTGTGTGAAAAACAACATTGGAAGTTTGATAGGAATAGCATTCAATCTTTAGATTGCTTCGGGCAGTATGGCCACTTTAATGGTACTGATTCTTTCAACCTATGAGCATGGAATGTTCTTCCATTTGCTTGTGTCATCTATGATTTCTTTCAGCAGTATTTTGTGGTTATCCCTGTAGAGATCTTTCATCTCCTTGGTTAGATGTATCCCTAAGGGTGTGTGTATGTTGTAAATGGGATTGCATTCTTGATTTGGCTCTCAGCTTGAACGTTATTGGTGTATAGAATAACTAATTTTTGTATGTTGATTTTGTATCCTGAAACTTTAGTGAAATCATTTATCAATTCTAGGAGTCTTTTGGCAGATTCTTTAAGGTTTTCTAGTTATTATCATATGAACAGTAAAGACAGAGAGCTTGATTTATTTTCCTATTTGGATGTCTTTTCTTTGTTTCTGTTGCCTGATTGCTCTGGCTATGACTGCCAGTGCTATATTGAATAGAAGTGGTGAGAGTGGCCATCCTTGTCTTGTTCCTGTTCTTAAGGGGAATGTTTCCAGCTTTTGCCCATTCAGTATGATGCTGGCTGTGGGTTTGTCATAGACGGCTCTTATTATTTTGAGGTATGTTCCTTCGATGACTAGTTTGTTGAGAGTTTTTGCCATGAAGGTATGTTGGATTGTATTGAAAGCTTTCTCTGCATCTATTGAGATTATCATATGGTTTTTGCTTTTAATTCTGCTTATGTGGTGAATCATATTTATTACTATGCATATGTTAAACCACCTTGCATCCCAGAAATAAAGAAAATAGGCAGTTATTGTCAGGCAGTGGACAACAGACAGTGCAAGACTGTTATCCTTGAGAGAGGGGAAATTCCCATGGTGAGCCCTACAACTGTCTGCCTGGGGACAGTTTCCCATGGTGCTATGAGCTGATGTCCATGCAGAGCACAGGATTCTCACTAGGCATAGAAGGGAGAGATCAGAGCTTGGGGCAGCTGAAGTGGCTGGAATTTGCAGGACACATCACCGAAGAGGGAATTGATAAGTGGAGAGGAGGGGCAGAAGTCTGTGTGGGAGTCTTTGGCCAAGTGGTGCATGCTCACAGTGAGACCTCCTAAGCCTGCCAGAGAACCACTGCTATGGGGTTGAAACAGAGACAGTAGAGGCAGAGCAGTGTTACAGGACACTGGGGGAGGAGAGAGGAGAGATGTTGTTAATACTTTATTAACACCATGAACATCCTAAGGCCATTGCTTAGAAATAAGAGTCATGTCCCAGAGTGAGATCTACCCAGCAAAGCATAAAATGAATCCTTATCAAGATTAGGAGGCGAGACAGAGTTTTGAGGCTACATTTAGAAAGTCACAAGAACTGATCTATCCACAGATTTACCTAATAGAGCATAAAACCAAGCCTTCTAAAGTTCAAGATGGTTAACAGGTGATTGAATTGCCTACTGGAACAAAAATCAACACAGTTCAGAGGAAAATAACAGAATCCAGAGTTTCTACAATGTGTCATCAGTGATAGCCAAGATGCAATAATGAAAAATCTCTGGACAATATGGCGTTTTTGAGAAATGACTGCCAATTCTTTGACACACTTCCCATCGAGAGGTAGAGTCTCTGTCTTTTCCCCTTGACTCTCGTTGGGTGCTATAGTCTGGATGTGTCCCCCAAAATTCACGTGTCAGAAACTTAATCCCCAGTACAACAATGTTGGGATGTGAGGCATTTTGGGAGATGTTTAGTCAGACCACTCAGGCCAGTGGTGTCAGAAAGCCAAGCCACATGTTGGTAGTAAAGCCAGTGGGCCTAGATATCAAATCATCCTAACCCCAGCATCAGACATGCTAGTAAAGGAATGTCCATGTAATTCCATCAAGAATCAAGTCACCACTTTCTGGTCTTTCCAGCCGCGGAACAGAGACAAACAATACTTATTGTGCCCTCTCCAAATATCCTGACCCACAGAATCTATGAGAACCCATAAAATGGTTGTTGTTTTAAACCATTAAGCTTTGGGGTAGTTGTTTTGTTTTGTTTTACAAAGCAAAAATAATCAGTGCAACCTGCAAAGTAGCAGGAAAATGTTACTCAAGGAAAAAAGCAGTCAATAAAAACAAACTCTGAACTAATCCAGATGTTGGATTTAGCAGACAAAGCTTTACTACATACACAGTCATTCATGTCATCTGAAAAGAGAAACAGTTTTATTTCTTTCTCTCCAGTCCTCTCCAGTGTCTGGTCCCTACCCCTTTCCTATCACCTATTCAATCAGAAATACTGTCAGCTCCCAGTATTTTAGAGGTGCCATGGAAACTTAGGTGCTTGGGCATTGAGTATTTCTTTTTTGGCAAAGGGAATGATCTTCAGACTAACCAGAGAGAACAAACACTCGTTAGGGGAGGAATGACCATCAGGGAGTCCTAACTGCTCTCGGTGAGCCCAGGTTTCCTAATCTACATGAATGACAGCCCCAGATACCAATTTGCAAATGAGAGGACTGGACCATTGTTTGTGACCTTTGAGAGATGATGGACATTATCAAAGGTGTCTAGACTAGAGAAATGGGCAAAAGTTATTCCAAACGTCAAGAGGGGAGTATAGTTTATTTTGCAAAGACTATACAAGCATGTCTGCTATCAATCCTGTACAACATTCCAGCAACAGTTTTTGAGGGTCTATTTGGAAAATTCTGAAAAAAGGCAACAATGCTCATCAGAACCTTAAATTGCTTACTAAATTTCCCAGTATATTTTTATTTTTTAAATTGCTGTTATAAATTGGCAAGTATGAGAATACAATAGCCTCAACTCCAAGATTTTCGACAACTTTGCATGATATGTTTGTGGAGAAGATGGAAATATATGGGCTGGATAAGGGCAACTGGGTGGATTAATAATCTAATAATCGCCGGGCACGATGGCTCACACCTGTAATCCCAATACTTTGGGAGGCCGAGGCAGGTGGATCACCTGAGGTCAGGAGTTTGGAACAGCCTGACCAACATGGAGAAACCCTGTCTCTACTAAAAATACAAAATTAGCCAGGCATGGTGGCACATGCCTATAATCCCAGCTTCTCAGGAGGCTGAAGCAGGGGAATCACTTGAATCCGGGAAGCAGAGGTTGCAGTGAGCCAAGATCACGCATTGCACTCCAGTCTGGGCAACAAGAACGAAATTCTGTCTCAAAATAAATAAATAAATAAATAAATGCCTAATAATTGTAGTCAGAGGATTCAAATTAATGAATTGATATCAACATTGGCATAGGTCTTTCATGAAATGTCTCAAGGCTCTTCCCTTAGCCTTCTCATAGTTCATATTTTTCATAGATTTCTTGGATGAAGACATAGAAGGCAGGATCATCAGTTTATGGAGGATACAAAGCCAGGTGAGCAAAAAGTATCTTGAGACAAACAAAAATGGAAACATAACATGGCAAAACTTATGTGATGCAGTAAAAGCAGTTCTAAGATGGATGCTGCTATTGTCTGGATGTGTTCTCTCTAAAATTCAGGTGTTACCAATGTGACAGTGTTAAGAGGTGGGCCTTTAAGAGTTGATTAGGTCATGAGGGCTCCTCCTTCCTTGATAGAATTACTACTCTTATAAAAGAGGTTTCATGTACCATTTGGCTAGCTTGCCCTTCTGCCTTCCACTATGTGAAGATGCAGCAAGAAGGCCCTCACCAGACACTAAATGCCAGTGCCTTGATCTTAAACTTCTCAGTTTCCAGAATTGTGAGAAAATAAATTTATGGTATTTATAAATGACCCAATCTCAGGTATTTTGTTATAGCAGCACAAAACAGACTAAGACAGATGTTTATAGCAACAAATGCCTAGATTAAGAAAAAAGATTCAGAAGAATATTAAGTCTAATAAATAAATAATAAAAAAAGAAAAAAGGAAGATCTCAAATAATGTAACTTTAAACCCCAAGGAAATAGAAAAAAAAAGCAAATTAAGCCCAAAGTCAGCAGAAGGAAGGAAATAATAAAAATTAGAGCAGAAATAAATGAATTTGAGAATAGAAAAACAATAGAAGAGATAAACAAATCTAAGAGTTGGTTTTTTGAAAAGATAAAATTGACAGACCTAGACTAGATTTATGAAAAAAGACAAAGACTCAAATGATTAAAATTATGAATGAAAGAAAGACATTATAATTGATATCACAGAAAGACACAGGATCATAAGAGACTACTATAAACCATTGTGTGCCTACAAATCGGATAACCTAGAATAAATGGATACATTGCTAGAAACATAACCTATCAAGACTGCATCATGAAGAAAGAAAATCAGAATAGACGATTAGTGAGTAAGAAGATTGAATCAACAATCAAAAATCTCCTCACGGAACACTTGGACACAGGAAGGGGAACATCACACACCGGGGCTTGTTGTGGGGTCGGGGGAGGGGGGAAAGATAGCATTAGGAGATATGCCTAATGTAAACGAAGAGTTAATGGATGCAGCACACCAACATGACATATGTATACATATGTAACAAACCTGCACATTGTGCATGTACCCTAGAACTTAAAGTATAAAATAATAATAAAAAAAATCTCCTCACGAAGGAAAGGCCAGAGTCAGATGGCTTCATGTGTAAATTCTGTAAGACATTTAAAGAAGAAATAACATCTATTTTCTCAAACTCTTCCAAAAAAATTGAAGGGGAGGCAGCACTTCCAAACTCCTTTTACAAGGCTAGAATTACTCCCACACCAAAGCCAGATAAGAAGACTATAAGAAAAGAAAATTACAGGCCAATATCCCCAGCGATCATGGATGCAAACATTCTCAACAAAATACCAGCAAACTGAATTCAACAGCACATTAAAAGGATCATACACCATGGTCAAGTGGGATTTATCCCTGGGATGCAAGGATGGTTCAACATGCAAACCAATAAATGTGACATACCATATAAATATAATGAGGGATAAAAATTATACGATCATCTCAACAGACACAGAAAAAGCATTTGACAAAATTTAGCATCCTTTTATAATAAAAACCCTCAACAGGTCGGGCATGGTGGCTCACGCCTGTAATCCCAGCACTTTGGGAGGCCGAGGTGAGCAGATCACGAGGTCAGGAGATCGAGACCATCCTGGCTAACACGGTGAAACCCCGTCTCTACTAAAAATACAAAAAATTAGCCGGGCATGGTGACGGGCACCTGTAGTGCCAGCTACTCAGTAGGCTGAGGCAGGAGATGGCGTGAACCTGAGAGGCGGAGCTTGCAGTGAACCAAGATCGCGCCACTGTACTCCAGCCTGTGCAGCAGAGTGAGACTCCATCTCAAAAAAAAAAAAATTGAAATCAAAAATGAATAAATATGATGGCGAGGATGTGGAGAAATAGGAACTCTTCTACACTGTTGGTGGGAATGTAAATTATTTCAACCACTGTGGAAGACAGTGTGGCTATTCCTCAAGGATCTAGAACCAGTAATATCATTTCATCCAGCAATTCCATTACTGGGTATATACCTAAAGGATCATAAATCATTCTACTATAAAAACACATACACAGGTATGTTTATTGCAGCACTGTTTACAATAGCCAAGACTTGGAACCAACCGGAATGCCCATGAATAATAGACTGGATAAAGAAAACGTGGCACTTATGTGCCAGGCAATACTATGCAGCCATACAAAAGAATAACTTCATGTCCTTTGCAGAGACATGAATGAAGCTGGAAATCATCCTTCTCAGGAAACTAACACAAGAACAGAAAACCGAACACTGAATGTTCTCACTTATAAGTGGGAGTTGACCAATGAGAACACATGGACACAGGGAAGAGAATATCACACACTGGGGCCTGTCAGGGGGTTGGGGGCAAGGGGAGAGAGAGCATTAAGACAAATACCTAATGCACGTGGGGCTTAAAACCTAGATGTCGGGTTGATAAGTGCAGTAAACCACCACGGCAGATGTATACTTATGTAACAAACCTGCACATTCTGCACATGTATCCAAGAACTTAAAGTAAAATGAAAACATAAAAATGAATAAATAAATTGACATGAGGCAAAAAAAAGTGGGTTTAACTGACTCAGGAAAGAGAGAACTCTGCACTATAAACTCTAACCCTGCCCTACAAAAATAAGCTCTAGTAATTTAAAATAATTGTAAGGTGTTTGATCATAGTTTTATAAAAATTACACATGATTCTACAAAAACCCTAACATTAAACTGTGCATAATGGAATTTCAGATGATTTCCACCTTGTTCTTTATATCCTTCTTTTTTGTTCCATTTTGAAGTGACATTTTTTGTTTACCCTCCGGAAGTCATTGTTCCCAGCCATCCCCTTCTGTACCCACCCGCTCCTTTTCCGGGGTCCACCCCAGCCCTTCTCTGGCCTGAAACTGTGGCTTCCTTGGCACTGAAGGCACAAGAACTGCATTCAGCCTCAGGAGAGAAGAGGACAAGGGCAGATAGTGGAGATGCTCTCAGCATTGCAGACTAATTTAACAGCACTCAGTCTCCACTGCAAATGGCTACATTTCTCCACATGTTATCTACAAGCAAGTCAAACTTACCCCTTTCCTGATTGGTTTCTCACTCTTCCCAACTCGTACTTGAAAATACATATTCTTCCACCTAATATTTCTTTCTACTTCTTGTCGTCACAATGTATTCTGATTTATTGTGCCCAGGAAACACTGGCCTCACCATGTCCTAAGTTACCATCTAAAGTGTAGTGAATAAATGGACAACAAAGATGCCCCTGCCCCAATCACTGCCTCTCATTTATTCACTCACAGGGTTAGTACAGCCTCAGAACCAACAGTGAGCTGTGCTGTGGACACTTCTCTCAGGAAAACAGACAAAATCCCTGCTCCAGTGGGGGCAGCAGGTGAACATAATGAGCAGGTGCATTGCATCGGACATAGGAAGGTCCGATGATTCAGGTTGCAGGGAGCAAGGTAGTGGAGAGGAATGATTCAGGTGGCGGGGAGCAAGGTAGTGGAGAGGAATGATTCAGGTGGCGGGGAGCAAGGTAGTGGAAAGGAAGAGTGGGAGGGGAGTCCCCAGGTCCTCAATAGCCTAAACAGGAAGGACTCCTCAGAAAGTAACACGTGTGTCCTGGCTTCATGGAGGTGAGCATTCTCGCAGGAGGCAGAGCCCATGAAATATACTGGAGTGGTCCAGGGAAAATCCAGAAGGTGCCTTTGTAACATTTTCAAGACAACCCTATAACAAAAGAAATACCCAATAATGTATTCATTAAGTAGTCAGGAGCAAATAATACATATTTATGACCTAGCAATTTTATTACCATTGAAGAAAATATTTCACATAAATTGAAAAAGTGGTATGTGCATGTCTTTCTTAAATAACACAAATGTTTACTAATGGACATGAGTACCTACTGGGCACCAACAACTTCTCAAACCTTGGAAGCAGATTGGACACAGCCACCCTCATTTCCTATTTCATACCTATTTTTGCAGGGATTCTTGGTTTTTTTTTTTTTTTTAATCACTGCAACTGTTGGAATCACAGATTGTAAAACTACAATGTCATCTAAAGCAATGGTGCATAGTCAGTCTAATGTTGAAACTGTAAAATACTTTGGACCAGTGCTTCCTGTGGTGTCCAGCAGATGGCACCGCTAATCTTTCAAATATTTCAATAAGCCCAGAGTGTTTGCTCACAGTGAGTTTGTGCCCTGAGCTCCTTGGCACACAGCTTGTGACATCATGATGGATCAGGGGTCAATAAAGAGTTTATTTTAGAGGGTTAGGGCAGTTCCTCCCATCCTGCAGATCAAGATGCCTTGAGGGCAAAGAGCAGAGGGGTGCTCTCTGGTGGCCCAGCAGTTCTGCCCCAGGGGAGAGGTTTCTCTTCTACTACAGCGAAAACCCACAGGACTCTGCTTCATCCCAGAACCGAGGATACCAGGAAGGAAGGTCAGAGTGAGGAACTGTCTGAGTCTTTCAGATCACACAGTGACATCCTGCTTGATGGCTTCAGAAACCCTTCACGAGCTGGGAGACAGTCCCGGAGGTGACAGGTGAGTGGGCAGGATGGGACAGACACAACAACTCTCGAGATGACACCCAGTTTCTCCTGTGTGTTTATGTCTATCTGTGTGTGCACGTGCGTGCATGTGTGTCTGTGTCTGTATTTGTGCATGAACTTGTGTATGTGTGTGTGTCTGTGTGTGTGATATATGTATATGTATGAATGGTGAATTGATTTCCTGGTTGCTTTGCTGTGAAGGGAGACAGGGACCCCAGGACAGGTTCTTGCCCACCTCTCCTTCCCTATCTTCCCTCCAGACATTCCCTCCTCCCTGTGGAAAGAGTCTACCCAGTAACTGAGGGTTCATTACTGCAGACTTCTCACAGCTCCCCAAAGTTCTGTGATATTTCCATCCCCAGGCCTCCTCCTCATGCTTGTCCCTCTGCCGTGTGCCCTGTCTTCTCCCATCTGGCCACACTGTATTCTTCCAATTCCTACAAGAATAATGTGAAATGCCACCTCCCAAAAAGCCTTCATGCAACTCCCCAGGCAGAATGAGTCACCCCCTCTTCTGCCTCTCATACCCCAACCACCTCGAGGACAACACATCAGCAGCAGCCACGTGGGTGTTTGTTTCTGTCCCTGGATTCTAAATTCCTGAAGGACTGGACACATCCATCACCCACATGTAAACCGAGCACCTAGTACAGTGCCTGCCGTATGATAGGGTTTAAGACGCATGGGAGGAATCCAATCATAAGACTACCAAAGGGCTGCTAGAACTCAGAAAGGACTCTGTGTAATTTGGAGGACTGAACAAAGGTCTTCATTTCTGTTCTTTCCAGCACCAACCTCCATGGCTACACTCATCTCTACTCCTTCCCCCTGATAAGATTGGCAGGCCAGGAGAGGGTAGGGGCAGGAGCAGCTACACCTGGTCTCCTCCACCACCCAAGGTGGGGTGCACCCTTGGTGGGACCTGGTGAGCATGAGAGCCCCTGGGCCTAGGGGACCTGTACCCTCCACAGCCCCACAGAGACCAGCAGGAGCTGTTCAGCCACTTGCAGAGACACCCAGAGAGTGCTTCAAGGACTGCATGGAGCTCTGGAGAAGCGGGGAGTTCAGGACCCTCTTTTGTGAGGCGTGAGAAATTTAGGCAGGATTTTGCCTACAAAAGAGGCTGTCACTTTGGCTTATCAATGCTTTCACTTCCTTACAGCTTTCAGATTGGAGTGGGTGCTTTACTTGTTTTTATGGATTATTGTGTCAACCAAAACAAGAGGTTGGAATCACTCTAAAGATTTGAAACGTCTTCGAGATTTGACGAATGCACATTTTAATGCCACATCTACTTCTAGGAAGCTGTGGCTGAATAAAGCATTTTATTACATGGCATTCCCCAAATTACTTATATGGAATTTTAATCTACATAATGTCATACAACCATGTGAAAAGTAAAAACTAAAAAGCAATAACTTTTTGGGCTAGGAGTGGTGGCTCATTCCTGTAATCCCAGAACTTTGGGAGGTCAATGTTGGAGGATCACTTGAGGCTAGGAGTTGGAGGTCAGCCACGGCAAGCAACATGGTGAGACTCTGTCTCTATGGACCATTTTAAAAATTAATCAAGTGTAGTAGCATGTGACTGTAGTAGCTTCTCAGGAGGCTAAGGTAGGAGGATCTCTTGAGCCTGGGTGACAGTATGAGAGCCTGTCTCAAAGAAAACAACAACAACTGCAGCAGAAATAACAAAATTTAACCTCCAATAAACTAAATTGACGGAAGAATTGTGGGACCCAAATGACCAAAGAATGCGATTTTTCACTTTTGATGAATTAAAGGGTCTGCTGAGTGTCAGCATTCCCAGAATGTTTCATCTCAGGAAATACCATTTCCTCTGGTGAATCCACTCCTTAGTCCAGGTCCTCTGAGAAGCAGGTGCCTACATGGGATTCACATGAGGGGATTTCACTGGGAGAAACCCTGGGAGAACCATTCAGCAGGATGCAATTCTGACCCCAAGTGCAGGAGGGAGGGACAGGAGGTTGGGCAGGTGCATCCTACACTACAGTGAATGGTGCTGGGACAACTGGATGCCACATGCAGAAGAATGAGGTGGACCCCTTCCTTACAGCACACACAAAAACTAGCTCTAGATGAGTGGCAGATGTCCACCTAAGACATGAAACAATGAAAGTCTCAGAAGAAAACAGAGCAGTAAATTTTTGTGACCCCGGATTTTGCAGATGCTTCTTAAGTGCTGTACGCTAATAGCACAAATGGCAAAATAAAAGGTAGTTTAATTTCATTTCATGCAAATGTAAACTTTTGTGCTTCAAAAAGGACTCCATTTAGAAGGTTAAAAACTTATAGAATGACAGAAAGCATTTGAAAGTCGTATATCTAATAAGGGACTGGTATCCTGAATATATAAAGAACTCTTGCAACCCAACATTATAAAGCAAAATAACACAATTAAATATACGCAAAGAATTTGAAAAGATGTTTCTCCAAAGTGAGACAGGTGTAATACAGTGTGGCCGCAAAAGAGAAAATTTTAGGCAGCAGTTTCAGATGACTAGCAAAAGGAATCTGTTGAAATATCGGCAGAGGCTGTGGGCTGATAAGACCCTAAAAGACAGAGTACGGACCAAGCTGGCTAAGAATGAGTGGACCCAACATGGCCCTGGGTTTGACCTCGGTTTCACCTAGGACCCTATTATACACTCATTAACATACTAAACACACACCCACCAGCGTCCTGACAATTCTGAGAACACCCATATTTGGTGTAAAACTGGGTGGCATCACAGTTCTGAACAATCTCCACCTTCTTTCAGGAATTTTCATGAATATTCCATCCCTTGGTTAAAGAAACCCAGAAAGGTGGCAGCCCCAAACTCCCTTGCACCTGCCTCTCTCTTGAGTTCCCCTGCACTCCTGTAGAAGGAGGGGAAACTGGTACAGGCTTCCTGAGGGACAGTGTGACAGAGTTCATCAAGAGTCAAAAATATCCAAGTCTGAATTAAGAATATGTATTAAGAATGAATTAAGAATATGTAGAATAGATTCTGGATATCTATTCTACACAGTTAAATTGAGATTCATACAAGCACAGTTTCTGCAGCATTTCGTTGCTGTAAAAGTAACTGACTGGAGACCATCTGGATCTTCAGACACAGACACCGGTTACATTTGTTGTGAGTGTGTACTTTTCCTTTTAGAAAAACTCTCCGCCCTTTCTCTATTTTCCTACTGGTCCTAGAATTTATTTCCCCAGGCGGTGTCAAGAGCCTGACACCTGCTGGGGTCGAGGTCTCATCAGAGTTTGGGGACCACCCATTGCCCACTGGCATCAGAAGAAGAATGCAAATGGCAGTGAACCCAGGAAGAGGTGCTCAGTGTCCACAGCCCTCAGGGCAATACCAACAGCACCCACAAGGGGACTCCTCACCCCGCTGGAATGCATGACCCTAAACACTGTGAGGGTGGATGGGTGGGGCCTGCGTTCCTTACAGAGCAGGGAGCAGGAGACGGAGAGTTGGTGTAGTGTAGGGTCTGTGTGTGTGTCATCCTCTTCCCATTTTCCTGGCGGAGGTTTCTCTTTGTTCTCTGGCCCTACCTGTTTCCTTCCTCACCCTTTCTCTGGTTCTCCCATTCTTCATTTCTAACCATCCCAAGGTTTTCTCTGCCTCACGACGTCTTTGCTCCGGGCTCCCAGCCCAGTGGAGAAACCAGGGGCCCTGGACCGCGAGAGGCAGGGTCGGGGAGACGACAATGGGAAGCTCCTGTTGGACCCTGGGCACTCAGGATCTAGCGCGCCACGGGCGCCCTCCCGCAGCAGCCCCAATGCAAGGAGGATGGGGGTCCTCACGGCAGCCACACTGTCGGATTCCCAGGGATCCGAGCGGGACGGGGACGTCTCCACACTGAGCCGGTGGCAAAGTCGCCACGAGGATGAAGGAGGAACCTCGTGCTCTTCACCCCACCAGGTCCCGCATTTCCTGTCTCCTCCTGCCACGGTTCCTTGCCGCGAAGGCGAGTCCTCCCAGGTCTTCCAAAAGCCGTTTTGTTCGGAGGCCCGGGAACATCGACCAGCAGCGTGGCACCCTCTCAGTGGTCTCCACCGGGCAGGACCCGGGTCCGGAGCTCGGGCGGAGCGGGCGTCCTGGGAGGAGCGCGCAGAACCCGGAGAGGACGCAGCAGAGTCAAAACTGAAACTCCCTGTGCGAACTTTCTCCGAAAGTCACCTGTGGTTGAAATCAGAAATCACCTATAATATACTCCCTGTGACAACACCTTTGGGTAAATATCTAGAACCAGTGCCTCGTCACTGCAG
The DNA here is from genome assembly GCF_009764315.1 of Trachypithecus francoisi. NCBI lineage: Eukaryota > Metazoa > Chordata > Mammalia > Primates > Cercopithecidae > Trachypithecus > Trachypithecus francoisi. Next base: position 65,379,724 of record NW_022681460.1, read on the forward strand.
CAGAACCTCACGCCGCTGCCCAGGTTCCGTGTCCCCAAACCCTTGTGGCCCCCAACAGATCTGGGGAACCCACCCTGTGACCGTCGCTGGGACTCCCGGCCCCACTCTTCCTTACTACTTCACCTCCACATTTTCATGTGTTTCAGAATTGAAACCATGAAAAGTCATGTGTGAAAGGCTCCCCGCCCCTGCCTGCGTCCACTCTCATTGGCCACACGCCTGTGAGGAAAGTTTATTGGATTCTTCTCATCTTTCCAGGGAGTCTTTATGCCATTTCAAACGAATATAAATACATATTCTTAATTCAGACTTGGATATTTTTGAGTCTTGATGAACACTGTCACACTGTCCCTCAGGAAGCCTGTACCAGTTTCCCCTCCTTCTACAGTGGATGTTTCACCCTCCTCTGCCCAAGCTGGGCCTTCACAATCACAGACAAGAGTGTCACCAGCATTGCCATTCCGTGACATGAGACGCTTTAAAGGTGCATTACTCTGCACAGCAATTCTGTATCTGGAAATCTGTTCTACACAATTGAATTGAGATTCATACAAGCACAGTTTCTGCAACATTTTGTTTCTGTAAAAGTAACGGGCTGGAGACCATCTGGATCTTCATGCATAGACACTGGTTACATTTGATGTGATGCAGTCATTCTATGTAATGTCGTGCAGAGATAAAAAGGAAAATAATCTGTATGTGTGGGTATTGGAAGATCTTCAACGTGTGTTATTTTGAGATTGAGTCTGCGTTCAATAGAGTGCCTGTGGGCTTATATTTGTTTTAAAAACCAGAATTGGCCGGGTGCGGTGACTCAAGCCTGTAATCCCAGCACTTTGGGAGGCCGAGACGGGCGGATCACGAGGTCAGGAGATCGAGACCATCCTGGCTAACACAGTGAAACCCTGTCTCTACTAAAAAATGCAAAAAATTAGCCGGGGGCAGTGGTGGGCACCTGTAGTCCCAGCTACTCGGGAGGCTGAGGCAGGAGAATGGCGTAAAAACCCAGGAGGCGGAGCTTGCAGCGAGCTGAGATGCGGCCACTGCACTCCAGCCTAGGCGACAGAGCAAGACTCCGTCTCAAAAAAAAATAAAAAATAAAAACCAGAATTAATACATAAACAAATCTCTACTGTTAGTAAGGAAAGCAGTATTTCCATAACTTATTGCTAGTCTGTTTATCCGTTTTAGGAAAAATCAATATACTTGAAAAGCCATGGTGGCAGGAATTGGTCATCACTGGCCCAGATTCTACACTGCCCTACAGCTGATCCCAACTGAGGTTGCCAGAGGAACAGGATGTGGAATGTAGTCACGTTTCAGAAAGAAACCTAGTCAGACTGGACCAGGGGTCTTGCCCTGACCTCTGCCTCTTCACCCAACTCCCACCTGGTCAGCCAGTGACCCTGGAGGGGCTGGGATGATGCTGGGAGAGCAGTGAAGATGGGGAGCTAGTGGTGGGAGCATGGTGAACATGGAGAACTCAGACCCCACACCATCTGGGGAGGAGCTGCGTGTCATGCTGGGAGCACTGGGAAGGCAGGGAGCCTGGACACAGCACTCACTGCTCCTCCCATCTGGGACAGGATTGGGGTGGGTGATGAGAAAAGTTTCCCGAGTAACACAGTTCCCAATCCTGGCAGAATGACTCGCCCCAGTTGCACTACAGCCAAGACCCACTTGGCCCCTGGACCAGTCTAACACAAGGCATGGTAAATTCAGGATTGCATACTACTAAGGCATCTGCCAGGGCATAGGAAACAGTAACTAGAGGACAGCTTAGCAAGTGGCTCAGACTACCTGGCCCCACACTCTCCAATACTGAGTGGGGAGGAAGCCTTGAGCCCAGGAGGTTGAGGATTTGGTGAATTATGATCGTGCCACTGCACTCCAGACTGGTGACAGAGCATGACTGTCACACACATGCTCACACACACAAATTGTGTGAGCAATTGTCACACAGAGAGATCCGGATGCACTCACTGTGGACCCAGGTCTCAGGGAGCAGGAGGGTGTTCTGTATTGTGGGAAGATGGGGGACACACATGGGAGGGGGTATTTGCGCCCAGCTTTGAAGGATGGCTGACCCTTGGCCCAGGGGGAACAGGCCAGTGGAATGCGCTGACAGTGGGGAACCACTAGGAACTTTCTCTAGAACCTGCTCTGCTGAGCCCCCTGAGCCATCCCTGGACCTAGGCAAGGGAGGCTGCTGAACTGGGAGCTCAGGGCCCATCTCTCTGAGGAGCTTTCTAAATCAGCAAGTGTGTCACAGGTTGAGATTTTAGGGACGAGGTCCTCAATGCTGTCCTCGATTTCAATGAGTAGACTCTTCTGACCAATCTGCATTGGGCAGAGCAGGAGCAAGACATAAATATTTAAGATAATTTTTAAAGCTGTTTAATTTTGGTAAAAACATGGAAGATAAAATTTACCATCTTGACCTATTGTTTAGTGTACAATATGTTGTTTTAAACCTCTGAAACCCTGCCTGCTGTTCCTGTAATAAAACCTAGCCCGGAGGAGGCGCGGTGGCTCACGCCTGTAATCCCAGCACTTTGGGAGGTCCAGTGGATCACCTGAGGTCAGGAGTTTGAGACCAGACTGGCCAACACAGTGAAACCCCATCTCTACCAAAAATACAAACAATTCCGGGCATGGTGGAGGATGCCTGTAATCCCACCTACTCCGGAAACTGAGGCCAGAGAATCCCTTGAATGGGGAGGCGGCGGTTGCGGTGATCCAAGATCAGGCCACTGGACTCCAGCCTGGGCAACAAGAGCGAAACTCGGTCTCTAAATAAATAAGCAAATAAGAAAACCTAGCCCGGACTGTAATCACGTCCACTGGGAACTGGGGAAGTAGTGGAAGGGACGCGCTCAGGCCTGTGGCTGCGCCCAGAGCATGGTGAGCCAAGGACCCCGTGGCGCAAGCAGGAGGGAGAGTGTCGCGGGCCCAGGCGGGGACAGGGAGACGCCGCCCCCGCTGAATATTCCCTCTGCAAGTTTCGTCACCTTCAATAAAAAATGCTGTGATGATTAAATGAATCTGTCGTGGAAGGAACCGTGTCCTGGCAGGGGCCGGGCCGACACCCAGACACCAACCCGAAGGGGGCTGGGGCAAAGGGGAGGGACACCCGGCAAGAGGAGGGACACCCGGAAAGGGGAGGGACACTGGCAGGACAGACAATCGTATTTCTAACCTCTGTAACGGCGGGAAACGTGGGTGGAGCGCCCCATATATAAGCCGACTTTTCAACCTTGAGGTGATTCATCTTCCAGGCTCCCCTTCCATCAAGTCTCTCGTCCCCAGCGCTCTGGTTCCCCAATGGCAGCTGCCGCCACTACCAAGATCCTTCTGTGCCTCCCGCTTCTGCTCCTGCTGCCGCGCTGGTCCCAGACTGGGCGAGAGGGTTAGTGGATGGAGCCTAAGCGGGGCGGGGGCCAAACCTGGGGGGCAGCGGGTTTCAGAGGAGGGGAGGCTTCTGGAAGGATGGGGGAGATCTCTCCGAACTGAGCCCCCGTTCAGTTCCGGTCGGCGGCTCCTTCCTGCCTGGTCCACTCCCTGAGGCTGCTTCTTGCCAGGGGAGAGGCTAAAAGGAGCGGGGTGGAAAGGAGGCTGACAGGAGGGTGGAGGGGCCAGAGGGCTGCAGAGAGCGAGGTGGGGCGGGGATCCCTGGTGCAGTCTGGCAGTCCCATCCGCCCTCGGGAAGGAAAAGCCAGAGCCCCGGGAACCCGAGGTGGGGACAGGACAGGGGTGAAGCAGGGTTCCACAGGGACACAGGCCTGCTCTGCTCTCACCGGCTCTCCACCATAGGAACCCTCCAGCACCCCCAGGGCTCCCTGCCCTTGAATGTTTCCCTGCACTTTCCTGCAGACATTCACCTGCACCCAGGGGCTCAGCAGACACCTCCACCCCTCCCCTCACCATCCACTGCCACCACCCAGGTCATATCCTCTTACTCCCCACTTCAGCCCAGCTGGTCACACTAGAGGTCTCCCCATCCATGAAGGGGCCCTCACCTCCTACACCATGTGGCACCTTCTGCCTCTTGCCTGAGGACACATCCCAGCAAACACACCCCAAGCTCCCCTCAGAACCTGTGCAGGGGGAATGGGAAGCACCATTCCCTCCAGGAGACCCGGGGAACTCTGGTGAGTAGAGGCGCCCACTTCTGCCCTTGGGTCCCAGACTCACCTGTTCTTCCTACTGGGGGGCCAGCGTCATAGAGAACAGTCACTGTGTAGACAGGGGTCAGTAAAGCCTTTTTAGAAAGGGAGGAAGGATGCCCTGTGATCTTTGCAGGCCTTAGGTCCCGATCTCTGTGTCCAGTCCTGTCCCTTTGTAGAGCAACAGCAGGCAATGGCAACCTGCAAATGAGGGGCGACCAGATTTGAACCCTGTCCTAGGTTGCTGATCCCAGATGAGGGGATTACAGTGTCCCAGTGAATAGTGCCCCATCCCCTAGGGTGTCATCTACAAGTAACGTCTTGGGGGCCAGTTGGAGAGCGGTCCTACCTTACCTGTGCTTCTGGGTGGTGTGGATGTGATGGGAGTGGGAGTCCCATCGTTGGGGGCTTACTCTCCCTCCTTTGCTGCTGAGTGGCATCTACAGTCCATGGGGACCATCAGGGACCTTCCCTGAAGCGTCAGGTGTGATCTGAGGGTGAGAGGGTGCAGCCACGTGGTGTCCTGGGGATCGGGGCCAACTGCTTGTGCAGTTTCTTGGTTCCCAGTGGCACTGCTCCTGCCCATCACAGGAGAACCACCTGTGTCTTCTCACTGCCGTGCCTATCTTCCTAATGACCTAGAGGGTGAGAAGCTCACTAGTAATGGGCAGCTCTGGGGCTGGATGGTCACTGTCCTTCCATGGCCAAAGGTCCCATCTTTGCCAAGGCGCAGTACTCTACAGAAGCAACTGTTTAATGTTGAGATTTCCTTGCTGTGAGTGGCATTGCCTTGCCTCTGAACATTCACACGGAGTCTACATTGTGATTTTCCAATTCGACATTGTAAGCACATGTATCTCTAGGATCTTAGGGGGTGTTGGGTCATTGGGCACTTAAGGCATGTCCAGCCTCACTCATCATTCATGGATTGTCTATGGCTGCTTTTGAGCTACAACAGCAGAGTTGAGTAGTTAAAATGGAGAATATATTCCCTGCACACCTTTACATGTTTACAAAATTGCCCTTCACAGCAAACTCTAGTTGCCATAAATATCTTTGTAGAAGGTCACAAGGACTCATTGTACTTGTTGCCGGGTTAAAGGGTCCTTCCTCACTAGAAACTGGTGTCTTCTTCTAGTCATGGGTTCAGGGTCTGAGAAGTGGCTTCATTCTGCAAATTGGGCAAAGCCGCCTTGTTCTTGAAGGACTGGCTACTTTCAGCCTCCTGGTCATCCATCATTTGTTTTATCTGTTTCTTGTAATTATTTAAATCCAGCAGTATCCGGGTTGGGTTTCCATTTCTTTTGGACCTTGGACCCCTTTGTTCTATGAGCCATGGGCATAACTTTGTATAACTGAGGTTCCCAGCTGGCATTGTGACTTCTCTAATCATTTCCATCATTGCACCCTCCTTGCTCCTGACAGTTGACAGCCTCCACCTGGAATCTGTAATTTCAGAATTTTTCATCCCATTACTACTGGGAGCCCATTTCTGGAACAGCATCTCCTACTCCCAAACCTGGTCTTCAGCAATAGGCATCCCTAAGCTTCATTCCATTCTGGTGCCTTCTCATGGGGCCTTCTTTATATGCCAGGTAAACAGGAGTCCTCCAGGTTTCCCATGAGCACAGTGGATGGAAATTGTTCTGGATTTTCACACTCAGACCCCTCTGGCATGGGCACTTCTCTGATCCTGTGATCCCTCCCTCTACTACCTGCCTTAGATATTCAGATTTTCTATTTCTTGCTGCATGGACCATCCTTTTTTCCAAGGTTTCAGGAAAGCATCCTCATAGCAGATGCACGCCATCACCAGGGGCTTTGCCAACATGTTAAATCTTGTGACCATGATAATTAATTCTTCTTTATCCAACTGGTTTCCATCCTCAGTCCATCCTACCATGCACCAGCACCCTCAGGGGCAGCCCCCACACCCTCTCCCACCTCCCACAGTCCACATGGGCTGCTGCTGAAGATCCTCTGCCAACCAGGCCCTTCCTCCACTAGCAGTCCTGGCACCCCTCTAGCAAGGTCATGTGTTGACCAATGTGGGCAGAGGGGCAGTGGGACATGTCTGGGGACATGTGATTTCTCAGCAGGCAGAAACCTCCTCCTCCTCCTCCTTGTCCTCATGCAAGGGGCAAGCACTCGCCTTAAACTTGTGGACACCACAGTTCTGGAGGGGGCACTCCTATCTGGGCCAGCCCAGCCTGCCAGAGGCATCCTCTTATTGTCACAGTGTGGAGGAGGGTTAACTAGGGGTCTTTCTCTCCCCACCCACCCCTCACCTGCCTTTCTCCACAGACCCTCACTCTCTTTGCTATGACATCACCATCATCCCTAAGTTCAGACCTGGACCACAGTGGTGTGCGGTTCAAGGCCAGGTGGATAAAAAGACTTTTCTTCACTATGACTGTGGCAACAAGACAGTCACACCCGTCAGTCCCCTGGGGAAGAAACTAAATGTCACAAAGGCCTGGAAAGCACATAACCCAGTACTGAGACAGGTGGTGGACATGCTCACAGAGCATGACATTGACATTCAGCTGGAGAATTACACACCCAGGGGTAAGTTTCAGATGGCCCAGGACAGGAGGGAGCAGATACAGTGGTAGGTTAGAGGCATTTATAGTTTTCACGTAAAAATACAAATGGGGGCTGGGCGTGGTGGCTCATGCCTGTAATCCCAGCACTTTGGGAGGCCGAGGGCCGATCACAAGGTCAGGAATTCGAGACCAGCCTGACCAACATGGTGAAACATTGTCTCTACTAAAAATGCAAAAATTAGCTAGGTGTGGTGGTGCACACCTGTAATCCCAGCTACTTGGGAGACTGAGGCAGGAGGATCCCTTGAACCCAGGAGGCAGAGACTGCAGAAAGCCAAGGTGGTGCCATTGCACTCCAACCTGGGCAACAGAGTAAGACTTTATCTCGAAGGAAAAAAAAAGGCTGGGCGTGGTGGCTCAAGCCTGTAATCTCAGCATTTTGGGAGGCCAAGGCAGATGGATCACAAGGTCAGGAGATCGAGACCATCCTGGTTAACATGGTGAAAACCCATCTGTACTAAAAATACAAAAAATTAGCTGGGCATGGTGGCGGGCGCCTGTAGTCCCAGCTATTTGGGAGGCTGAGGCAGGAAAATGGTGTGAACCCGGGAGGCGGAGCTTGCAGTGATTGTGCCACTGAACTCCATCCAGCCTGGGTGACAGAACAAGACTCCGTCTCAAAAAAAAAGAAAAAAGAAAAAAAGATAGGAGGGTCATCTCACCCCTCAAGAGGTCTAGAGGCAAGGCCAAGATGTGGCAGAGAGAGTAAGGCCAGGAAATTGTAAGGGGAACAGGATGTGGGTATAAAATTTGTCAAGACCAGAGCTGATCTCTCTCTGACGGGGGCAGAACCCCTCACCCTGCAGGCCAGGATGTCTTGTGAACAGAAAGCCGAAGGACACAGCAGTGGATCTTGGCAGTTCAGTTTCGATGGACAGGTCTTCCTCCTCTTGACTCAGAGAACAGAATGTGGAAAATGGTTCATCCTGGAGCTAGAAAGATGAAAGAAAAGTGGGAGAATGACAAGGATGTGACCATGTCCTTCCGTTACATCTCAATGGGAGACTGCACAAGATGGCTTGGGGACTTCCTGATGGACATGGACAGCACCCTGGAGCCAAGTGCAGGAGGTAACAGCTGTAAAAGAAACCGGGATCTGGAATGAGATCAGAAACGGTGATCTCAAGAAACTAGTTCTTGAGTTCAGTTTCAGTCATCCCAGTGTATATGTTTATGTTAAAATGACCCCCTCATGGGGCGCTCCTCCTGGGGGTGCTGGCGTGCCTGTGCTCTCCTGTCCTCCTCTCCCTTCTCCCTCCTGACTCCTATTCCTCATTGCATTTGCTTCTGCTCCGCACACTGTGGATTTCTCACCAGCCTTGAAACTGCAGGTGTCACTGTGTTTTCAGACATTTCTCCTTAGTGTTTCCTCTTTTATAATCACATTTCCTTTCCTTTCCCTCGTCTGCTGGAAATCCATCAAAACCACCTCCAACGCCAGCCCAGAGACCCTCCCCTCCGCAACTCTGGAGCATCACCTCCTCTTCCACCACAGCAGGAGTGTGGGTGTGCTGTCACCTTGCTTCCCTCAGCAGCTGTGTGAGCTCCCTGAGGACAAGGGACACTCCCTCTCCCTTCCTAACCCAGGACCTGTCACACCGGCTGCCCCACACCAGGGGGGAGGGAAAAAAACTTTTGCCTTCTGGGATGACCTAGGGTGGCAGGAACTGAGGAGGTGTCTCCTCAGATTTGGGGCCTGGACAAGGGTTGTCACTTTTGTGTTTCCATTTCGGCACCACTCACCATGTCCTCAGGCACAACCCAGCTCAGGGCCACGGCCACCACCCTCATCCTTTGCTGCCTCCTCATCATCCTACCCTGCTTCATCCTGCCTGGCATCTGAGGAGAGTCCTTTAGAGTGACAGGTACTGTGGGCAGAATTGGAAGTTGAACAAGGAGCAGGTGGGTGAGGAGGCAGGACGGGGAAAGAGAATTCCCAGAGTCCCACCCCTCCCTGTGGCTGGGATCTTCTCATCCTGACATGAGACAGGTGAATAAAATAGGTCCCTTAGTGCAGGGGGCTCTGACCCATGGAGTGACTAGGGAAAGATTACCCTGGAAAAGTGATCCGGGTTCTCTGCCTGTTAAACCAACATTTGTGTCCCTTCTGAAGGTTAAAGATGACACCAAAAAGCCCCTGTGAGCAAGGTGTCGATCAAACTCGCCCTTCTGGCTGGTGACTTGCTCACCACCTACTGTGTATGTCCAGAGGCCTCCAGCAGATCATGATGACACCATGGACCCAATAGCTCATTCACTGCCTTGATTCCTTTTGCCAACAATTTTACCAGTGGTTATTCCTAACATATTATGCAATTTTCTCTTGGTGCTACCTGATGGAATTTTTGCACTTAAAGTTCTGGCTGACCAAACAAGATATGTCAACATTTTCTTTCTTTTGCTTTTGTTTGGAAAATCAAGTACTTCTTTGAATGATGATCTCTTTCTTGCAAATGATATTGTCAGTAAAACAATCATGTTAGACTTCGGACCTCCAGGGATTCCTTCCATGTTTTGAAAGAAAAATGTTTAATTATTTAATAACAAAAAATGTATATTAATGATAGTTTCCTTTAGTAATTCATTGCTCTGTACTGATATTTAAATAAAAAGTTATATTTCCCAAAAACCTACTGAGTTTGGGATTTTGTTGTATTACTCAGTAGAGGATTAATGTTACTTCATTTTTCCTCCATGATGTGGAGTAATAAATGAGTGATTCTACTAGATTCTGTGTGGAAAAAGATAATCTACAAAACATGGCTGAAAAAAATTAGAGACAACACAAATACATGGAAAAATATTTCATGCTCATGGATTGGAGAATCAACATAGTTAAAATGGCCATACTTCCAAAAGCAATTATAGATGCAACACTATCTCTATCAATACCAATGTCATTTTTCACAGAATTAGAAAAATCTAATCTAAAAGTTATCTGGAATTAAAAAAGAGCCCAAATAGCCAAAACAATCATAAGCAAAAAGAACAAAGCCAGAGGCATCACATTGTCTGACATCAAACTATAATATAAGGCTACGGTGATCAAAACAGAATGGTACTGGTACAAAAATAGACACTTAGATCAGTGGAACAGAATAGAGCTCAGAAAGAAACTTTCACACCTTCTAACCTTCAGCAAAATCAACAAAAACAAGCAATGGGGAAAGAGTCCTAATTCAACAAATGGTGCTGGGATAACTGGCTAGCTAGCCATGTGCAGAAGAATGAAACTGAACCTCTACCTTTCACCATATATGTAAAATAACTCGACGTGAATTAAAGGTTTAAATGTAAGTCCTAAAACTATAAAAATCCTGGAAGATAAGCTAGGAAATGCCACTTTGGACATAGGGCCTGACAAAGATATCATGATGAAGACACAAAAAGCATTTGCAACCAAAAAACAAAAATTCACAAATGGGACCTCATTAAACTAAAGAGCTTCTCCACAGTTAAAAAAAAAAAAAAAATTAACAACACAGTAAACAGCCTATAGAGTGGGAGAAATATCTGCAATCTATGCATCTGGCAAAGCTCTAATATCCAGAATCTACATGGAACTTAAACAACTCAACAAGTAAGAACAAAATCCCAAGTAAAAAATAAGCAAAGAATGTGAACAGACACTTTTCAAAAGAAGACCTGCAAGTGGCCAGCAAACACGAAAAAATGCTTTTTGGGAAGCTGCGGTGGGAAGATCATGAGGTCAGGAGTTTGAGAACAGTCTGACCAACATGGTGAAACTCCGTCTCTACTAAAAATACAAAAATCAGCCAGGCGTGATGGTGCACACCTGTAACCTGTAACGGTGCATAGTCTGATGTTGAAACTAGAAAATACCTTGGACTGGTACTTTCTAGTGTTGTCCAGCAGATGGCACTGCTCATCTTGCAAATATTTCAGTAAGTCCGGAGGGTTTGCTCACAGCGAGTTTGTGCCCTGAGCTCCTTGGCACAAGCTTGGGATCCACAGCCAAGGGCTACAGAGAAAACAAAAGAGACGTTGACATCATGGTGGAAGAGGAATCCATAAAGAGTTCATTTCTGAGGATTGGGGCAGTTCCTTCCGCCCTGCAGATCAAGATGCCCTGAGGGCAAAGAGCAGAGGGGTGCTCTCTGGTGGCCCAGCAGTTCTGCCCTGGGGGGAGAATTCTCTTCTGCTACAGTGAAAACCAACAGGACGCTACTTCATCTCGGGGGGACCAGGAAGATAAGTCAGAGTGAAGAGCTGTCTGAGTGTTTCAGATCACACAGTGACTGCCTGCTTGAGGGCTTCAGAACTCCTTCATGAACTGGGAGACAGCCCCCGAGGTGAAAGGTGCGTGGGCAGGATGGGCCCGACGTGACAGTTCTCAAGATGACACGCATGTTTCTCCGTGTGTTTCTGTGTGTCTTTGTGTGTGTCCATGTATGTGCATGGCTGTGTCTGTATTTCTGCATACATTGGTATGTGTGTGTGTGCCTGCGTGGTGTGAGTATGTGTGAGAGACAGTGCCTGCATGTCTCTGTGTGTGTGCGTGTGTGTGTGTGATAACATGCCTGTATGAATGGTGAATGGGTTTTCTGGTTGAGTTGCTGTGGAGGGAGACAGGGACTCCAGGGGGCTTCCTGCCCACCCCTCCTTCCCTGAAGCCAGTAGCACAAATAGCACAATAAAAGGTAGTTTAATTTCATTTCATGCAAATGTAAAACTTTTGTGCTTCAAAAAGGACTCCATTTAGAAGGTAAAAAAAAAAAAAAATTCCAGAATGAGAGAAAATAATTGAAAATCATGTATCTGGTAAGGGATTGTTATTCTGAATATATCAACAACTCTTGCAACTCAATATTATAAAGTGAAGTAAGCCAATTTAAATATATGTAAGGAATTTGAATAGACATTTCTCCAATGTGAGACAGGTAAACTACACGGTGGTCTCAAAAGAATAGAAAATTTTAGGCAGCAGTTTCAGGTGACGAGCAAAAGGAATCTGTTGAAATATCTGCAGCGGCTGTGGGCTGATAAGTTGCTGAAAAACAGCGTGTGGACCAAGCTAAGAATGAGTGGACCCAACATGGCCCTGGATTTGACCCAGATTTCACGTAGGATCTCATTACATGCTGACTAACATACTAGTAAGCTCCCTAGCAGTTCTGAGAATACTTATATTTGGTATAAAAATTCGAGGCACCAGGGTTCTGAGAAAACCTGTCTTTCCAGGAATTTTCATGAGTATTCCACCCCTTGGTTGAAGAAACCCAGAAAGGTGGCAGCCCCAAGCCCCCTTGCCCCTGCCTCTCTCTTGAGTTCCCCTGCATTCCCTTTATTTGAGTATGTACTTTTCCTTGTACAATAAATCTCCATCCTTTCTCTATTTTCCTACTGGTCTTTGAATTCACTTCCCCCATGCGCTGCCAAGAGCTGCGCACCGGCTGGGGTTGAGGTCCCACCAGCGTTTGGGGACCTCCCCTTGCCCACTGGCATTAGAAGAATGCAAATGGCAGTGAACCCAGGAAAAGGTGCTCAGTGTCCACAGCCCTCAGGGAAATGCCAACCGCACCCACAAGAGGACGCCTCACCCAGCTGAAATGGGTGACCCCAAACACAGTGAGGCTGGAGGGGGTGGGGCCTGCGCTGCTTACAAGGCAGAGAGCAGGAGAGGGAGAGTTGGTGGAGTGTGGGGCTATGCGTGTGTCATCCTCTTCCCATTTTCCTGGCAGAGGTTTCTCTTTGTTCTCTGGCCCTACCTGCTTCCTTCCTCTCCCTTTCTCTGGTTCTCTCTCTCCCATCCTTCATTTCCAACTAACCCAAGGTTTTCTCCGCCCCACGACATCCATGCTCCGGGCCCCCATCCCAGCGTATAAACCAGGAGCCCTGGACTGAGAGCGGCGGGATCCAGGAGGCGACAACTTGACGCCCCTTCCGGACCTAGTAGCAGCCCCAGGGCAAGGAGGATGGGGTCCTCGCGGGGCCCACACTGTCGGAGCCCCACGGATTCGAGCGGGACGGTGAGGTCTACACACTGAGCCGGTGACAAAGTCCTGGCAAGGATGAAGCAGGAACCTCGTGCTCCTCACCCCACCAGGCCCCGCATTTCCTTGATTCTTCTGACACGGGAACCGCAGGTCCGTTGCCGCGACCAGCGAGTCATCCCAGGTCTTTGAAAGGCCGTTTTTTTCTGGACACTGTGGACCCGGAGGCCCGGGGATATCGGCCGGCAGCGGGGCACCCAATCTGGGGTCTCCACAGGGCAAGACCTGGGTCTGGGGCTCGGTCGAAGCGGTGGAGCCCGCAGAAGCCAGAGAGGACGCGGAGGGGCGGAAACTGAAACTCCCAGGAGCGGAACTTTCCCCTAAAGTCATCTGTGGTTGAAATCAGCAATCGTCTATAATATCCCCCCTGTGACAACACCGTTTGGTAGATATCTAGAACTAATGCCTCCTCACTGAGGCAGCCCCGCACGCCCCTGCTTGTGTTCCGCGTCCCAGGACCCTCGGGGCCCACAACAGATCAGGCGAGCCCATCCGGTGACCCTCCCTGGGGCTCCTGGCCCCACTCTTTCTTACTTCTTCACCTACATATTTGCACCTGTTTCAGGATCGAAACCATGAAAAGTCATGTGGGAAAGGCTCCCCCGCCCCTGCTTGGGTCCACTCTCCTTAGCCACAGCCCGGAATAAGACATTATTGGATTCTTTGAATCTTTCCAGGGAGTCTTTATGCCATTTCAAATGCATATGTATAGATATTCTTAATTCAGACTTGGATATTTTTTACTCTTGATGAAACCTGTCACCCTGTCCTTCAGTTTCCACTCCCTTTATAGTGAATGTTTCACCATCCTCTGCCCAAGCTGGGTCTTCACAGTCACAGAAGAGAGTGTTGCCAGCATTGCCATCCCGTGACATGCTTTAAAAGTGCATTAATTTGCACAGCAATTCTGTATCTGGAAATCTATTCTACACAATTAAATTGAGATTCATGGAAACATAGTTTCTGCAGCACTTCGTGTCTGTAAAAGTGACTGGAGACCATCTGGATCTTCATACACAGACACTGGTTACATTTGTTGTGATGCAGTCATTCTGTGTAATGTCTTGAAGAGATAAAAAGGAAAACAATCTATATGTGCAGGTATTGGAAGATCTTGAAAGTGTGTTAGTTTGAGATAGAATCTGCATTCAGTAGAGTGCCTATGGGCTTATATTTGTTTTAAAAACCATCATTGATACATGTACACATCTCTATTGTTAGTAAGGAAAACAGTACTCCCATAACTTGTTGCCAGTCTGTTTGTCCGTTTTAGGAAAAATCAATGTAGCTGAAAAGCCATGGTTGCAGGAATTGGTCATCACCTACCAAGATTCTACACAGTCCTACACATCCTCCCAGCTGAGGTTGCCGGAGGAACAGGATGTGGAATGCAGTCGCGTTTCAGAGATGAACCTAAAGTCAAACTGGACCAGGTGTCTTGTCTTGATCTCTGCCTCTTCACCCAACCCCCACCTGGTCAGGCAGTGACCCTGGAGGGCCTGGGATGATGCTTGGTGGGCAGTGAAGATGGGGAGCCAATTTTGGGAGTATGGTGAACATGGAGAGTCAGGACCCCATAGCAACTGGGGAGGAGCTGGTGTGATGCTGGGAGCACTGGGAAGGCAGGGAGCCTAGGCACAGCACTCACTGCTTCTCCCATCTGGGACAGGATTGGGGTCGGTGATGAGAAAAGTTTCCCGAGTAGCACAGTTCCCAAGCCTGGCAGAATGACTCGCCCCGGCTGCCACTATGCCCAGTCCATCCTACACTTTATATTCTGTCAACAGCAATTTTTAAAACACTGTATCCACAACGTAGAAAAAGATAACCAATCACATAGGGAGGTAAGATAGCAACAACAAGAACCAGCTGAAATGTGCAACAGAGACAGAAAATACATGGAACCTCTAGATCAGTACTCTGATAGAAATATAATGCAAGCCACAAGTGTGAGCCACACAGGGAATTTTAAATATTCTAGTGAGCACATTGAAAAAATAAAAAGAAACAGGTAAAATATATTTTTACAACATTTTTCTCAACATGCTTTAACTAAATTTTTTTAACCACAATTATTATTTCAACATGTCATCAATGGAAAAATGAATAATGAGACATTTGACATTTTTATACTAAACCTTTGAAGTTTGGTGTGCACCGTATACTGACAGTACTTCTCAATTTAAACTAGTTGTATTGCAAGCTCTCAATAGCCTCACGTAGCTAGTAACTGCTGGGTTAGACTTTGCAGCTTTAGATTTTAGAATTATCTTGCCGGGTGCGGTGGCTCACCCCTGTAATCCCAGCACTTTGGGAGCCCCAGGCGGGTGGATCACCTGAGGTCGGGAGTTTGAGACCATCCTGACCAACATGGTGAAACCCCTTCTGTACTAAAAATACGAAAATTAGCTGGGTCTGGTGGTTCACGGCTATAGTCCCAGTTACTCAGGAGGCTGAGGCACGAGAATCGATTGAACCCAGGAAATGGAAGTTGCAGTGAGCCGAGATCATGCCACTGCATTTCAGTCCTGGCCATTGAGTGAGACTCTGTTTGAAAAAAGAAAAAAAAAAAAAAAAAAGGGAAGAAAGAAAGAAAGAAAAAACAACAAAAAATTAGAATTATCAGGGAGGGATTTAAAAATAACTATGCTTACTATGTTTCAATGGCTTTTAAAAAAATGAAAAAAAAAAAACCATTGAGCAAAACATTTTCCTGGCTTTCTTACTCTGTTTTTGCTATGGCCTGTAGGGCCTGCCACTTAGAGCTAAACAGTCAGTTTTGCTGTTTCTAGGCAGGAAAATGCTCGCATCATAAGTAAATGTCTAGGCATCCCAGGAGGTGACTCTGGTAATGTATATTTTCATTCATCAATTCCACTCTTAAAGGTACAATTCTCCTGACTTTTTAACGTTTTCCTAGGGTGCCATCCTATATGTTAAATCCAAAATTCATGATTTCTTCTCAAAGGCAGTGTTACCGTAATTCACACCATTTAGATATATTATTTTAAAAGTGTTTAAATCTATTCAACATTGTTCATTAAGCTTCTGTTAAAATCATAAAAATATCTTGTCATGTCTGATTAACTCAACTGAATTCAGTTTATAAACAGTACTGCTGTTCTACAATGTGCTATTTATTGTTTAAGTCTAGAATTCAGTAGTGTTTCCAATAACTGAAAGGGATGGGGTATTTTACTAAGATTTCTGTCATAATTATAACAAATTTAAGACTGTGGGCCAATTTTATGAAATCTATAAAATATAGAAATGATAGGAAGTAAATGAATTTAACATAGTTCTAGCATTCATTTTGTTTAAAAGCCAATGTTCGGTGAAAACATTGTTGTTTTTCTCTTCTGAAAACCTGAAGCAAGTAATGCTAGAAACGTGATTTTCTACAGAATTGACAGGTTGGTAAGATGATACATGACTGAAGTAACATCATTCATCTATTTAATGTTTATAACTGGGGAACATGCCTTATAATATGAGCAAACGCCTACATGTTTCAATACACTCCTAAAGATAAGATACTTTTAGCTCCTATGTTCACAAAGAAGTATTGTCTGTAAATTACATCTCAATAAGCTTAATATTTATAAAATAGGAGGAGAGAAGACTAGCACTAGTCGAATAAGAGAAAAACAGTAAGCTTGTCTGATCTCCAAGTGCATCTGTGAACAGGTAGGTTAAAGTAGAAACTATTCTCTACCTCCTTGAGACTGTGATTAACAGCCTGGAATGGTACAAATTCACTGGATGAAGACAGGAAAGAAGCTCAGGCTTCTGGCTCCCTTTCCCAAATTACCCCAGGGAAACAAGGGAAGGAAGAAGGAAACACTTGGCCCTCAGGCTACACAACAGCAACCCTGGTTGCAAGATAACAACGGAGTATTATTTCTAAAATATGAAGGAAAAGAACTTGAGCCTAGAATTTTATATCCAGTCAAATTCTCATTTAATAACGAAGGTGTCTTTTCTGTTGCAGTGATAACAAATTGCCACATACTTACCTGCTTAAATCAGTACATCTTTATTATTTCACAGTCCTCTAGGTCACAAGCCTGAGATGGCTTGATTGGTTTCTCTGCTCCCAGTCCTCAAGGTCAAAATCAAGGTATCCCCCTGCTGGGCTCTGATTGGGAGATTCTGGGACACATCTGCTTCCAAGTGCACTCAGGTTGCTGGCAGAATCCAGTCCTTGGACCTGTGGGACTGAGGTCCTAACTTCCCTACTAGCTGTCAGCTGCAGCCCTTCCCTAACTCCTAGAGGCCCCTCTGCAGTCTTGCTCACGGCCCCCACAGCTCAGAGCCAGCAACGGTACATGGAATCCTTCTCACGCTTAGAATATCTCTGACATCGGACGCATCTTTCTTGGCTCCAGCCTGAGAAAATTCTCTGCTTTTTAGATCTCATGTGATGGCAGTGGACCCAATCAGAGAATCCAGGAAAATCTCTCTATTTTAAGGTCAATTGATTAGTAGCTTTAATTATGACTGTGCAGAGCCTAGACTAGCGGTGCCTAGACTCACAGTACCTAGACTAGCGGTGCCTAGACTAGGAGCAGCTGGTTTCCCTAGGTCCTCAGCCCTTATTCTCTCCATCCCCTTCTTCCTGGCCCCCTTTCCTTTCCCATTTCCATGTCCACTTTCATACACATTTCTTCTTTGCTTAAAATACTGGATTTTCCTGCCCCTGGTATGCTCCAGGCTCAACAAACAGGCTGACAGCAGCTAGTTCTCCTATCATCAGTGTTTTCTAGAACATATTGTTCTAGAAAAGGTACAGGAAACTTGAGGGGGCAGTTGCCAAATCCTGCCCATCATGTATCAGAATTATTCAAAACAGAAAACCTGAAGGATATTTGCCTCCTAAAGATCCAAGTTGGAAATAGTTTAGAGGAAGGTACCTCAATAGCAAGAGAAACACAGGAGATGCCACAAGAGAACCGAGGAGGACGAGTGACCAAAGAATCTGTTCCAGATTACTGTTATCTCACAACAAGGGAAATGTGAAGTTAGGATCACAGAAACAAGGAAGTGTAGCTAAGAGTAACTGAGAATTACAGGTAGGAAAGATATCAGGAAAATGGGGCTGAAGGTGGCACGCAAAAGGAATAGGAAAACATGCTGATACTTCTAAAATTAGGAATAAAACAAAACCATTAATACCAATAAATGTGATACATATTGGTATGAGTCATAGGTTAAGGGCAGCCACCCTGATAAGAAAACTAGAATGCATAACTCTTCAACCAACCAAAGAAAACCTCAGTATACTAAATGGAGCACAGGTATGGAGGGGGAAATACCAGCAATAAAAAACACAATAAATACACGTGGACCAGGCACAGTGGCTCATGCCTGTAATCCCTGCACTTTGGGAGGCCGAGGTGGGAGGATCACTTGACCTCAGGAGTTCAAGACCAGCCTGGGCAATATAGGCAGACCCCATCTCTACAAACAAATATAGAAAATTAGCCCAGTGGGTGGCGCATGCTTGTAGTCCTGGCTACTTGGAGGCTGAGGCAGTAAGATGGCCTGAGCCCAGGAGTTAGAGGCTGCAGTGAGCTATGACCACGCCACTGCACTCCAGCCTGGACAACAGAGGAAGACCCCATATCTTAAAACAAACAAAAAAGATGGCATAGCTAAAACCTAAATAGTAATAATTACAATAAAGGTGAATTACTAAACTCATCACATAAATTACTGAAACTCCCAGGTTGGATTTTAAAATATCAAATAATATACACTGTTTTCAAAAGGCAATGTTAAATGTAAAGTTTAAAAATGATAGGTGCTGTATCTGTCAAGAAAGGCTACTTTGTTTGTTTTTTGTTTCTTTTAGCGACTACAATATGCTTTATTGTTCTTGGAAAAGGCTCAGGGTTTGGCTTTAAATCAGGCTGCACACTTTTCATCAGTCTCACATCTCTCTCCCCATGCCAAACTGGCTCCAGTTAGCAATGCGGCATTAAATCCCAGGCAGACTTTCAGAAACTTCCAGAAGCCTCCCCTCCTCCTGACCTCCAACCCCTGAAATCCAAGACCTCCCCTATTGGCCCAGGAACCCATACTTAGGGTCCAGCCTGGAACTCGCCAACCCGACCCACTTTGGACCAGCCTGGTAGCAGGAGTAGAGGCTGGAGGCAAACACCCAACTCTGCGCCAGCATCTGTGCCACTGGGGACTGGAGCCCAGGGCCGTGACATGCCTGGAGGAAGCAGAGGGCCCCTGCGTGAGTCACCCCAGCCCTCAAGGCTGTCACAGCTCCAGTGGCCCCGCCCCGCCCACTTGCAACTCCAGGCCATGGGTCTGGAAATGCTTGGATTCTTGCTCCTTCTCAGACCCCAACCCTTCTTTTCTCCTTCTCTTTCCTCCTGCCCCCCTTATCTTTTCCCATTTCCATTCCTGCTTTCAGATTCGTTCCTCCTTTGTCTAAAACACAGATTTTCGGTTGGATGCCTGTAATCCCAGCACTTTGGGAGTCCGAGGTGGGCGGATCACGAGGTCAGGAGTTCAAGACCAGCCTGGCCAACATAGTGAAACCCTGTCTCTACTAAGCATATAAAAAAAGTAGCCAGGTGTGTTGGCAGCTGCCTGTTATCCTAGCTACTCGGGAATTTGAGGCAGGAGAATCGCTTGAAGCTGGGAGGCGGAGATTGTAGCGAGTTGACATTGTGCAACTGCAACAGTGCGAGACTCCGTCTCAAAAAAAAAAAAAAAAAGGCAAGATTCTTTTGGCCCGGGTGCACTCTAGGCTCAATGAAACCAGCCGAAGACAGCAGTTTGCTGTCCATCATCATGCTGCTATGTTTTCTAGAAGATTCTATCCTGATGAAGCACCCCCAGACTGGTTGAAAACGAAAGTTACTCTTCCTTGGAAAATCTTTGTGGACACCCAGGTGGGCGTTCAAATTTCCAAGTTGTGGCCAGTTGCAGTGGCTCCGGACGGAGAGGGGCGGGGACTCCGCGACGCAGGCGGAGGGAGGGCGGCTGTCACTGGTGCAGGCGGTGACGGGGAGACACTGCCGCCACTGAGTATTCCTGTGCAAGTTTCTTCACCTTTCTGTGAGTAAGTGTTTACACTGTGGTAATGATAAATTCTGTGTTGAAAAATTAGGTGATGGGGCCATGGAAGGAACCGCGCCCTGGCCCGCTCGGGGCCTGTGCAAGCCGCCACCAAGCTGCGGGGGCGGGTTGGAGGGGAAAGTTTCGTTAGCCAGGCCGCTGTCAGATGACAGCGTGACGAGGTGGATCATCCCTAACAACGGCAGGCTAGGATCCCGCCCAGTGGATCCCAGCCCCAGCCCGCGGCAGGGCGGGGTGCCGCAAAGGGAGAGGGGAGGGTCTGGGCAGCCTTTATAATTAGCCGGCGTGGGAGCTCCGAAGCGATTCATCAGCCGGACTCCACTTCGACAGCGCCTCCTGTCCCCTACGCTCTAGGTCTACAATGGCAGCGACCGCCAGCACTGAGTTCCTTCTGTGCCTCTCCTTTCTGCACCTGCTGTCCGGCTGGTCCGGCGCAGGGCGGGCCGGTGAGTTCGGGGATGGAGCCTAAGTGGGGCGGGGGGCCAAGCTGGTGGGCTGAGGACTGCAGCGGGTTTCAGAAGAGCGGAGGCTTCTGCAAGGACTGGCGCGATCTCCCGGAACATCGCGGTCTCCCGAACATTGCCGTTCCCCCGAATATCGCGGTCCCCCCGAACATCGCGATCTCCCCAGACATCCAGATCTCCCCGAACATCGCTGTCTCCCCGTAAATCGCCATCTCCCGGAACATCGCGATCTCCCGGAACATCTCGATCTCCCCGAACATGCTCGGCTGAAGGCACTCAGTTCGCCTCCGCGGCTCCTTTCATCCGGGTCCGATTCCTCCGGCTGCCGCTTGCCCCGCAGGCCAGGAAGCTTCTAGATGCACCGGCGCGATCTCCCCGAACATCGCGGTTTCCCCGAACGTCGCGGTCACCCCGAACGTTGCGGTCACCCCGAACGTTGCGATCTCTTTTCCGCCGGGTCGGCTTCCTGCGGCTTCTGCTTGCCCCAGGAGGCTCCTGGAAGGACCGGCGCGATCTCCCTGAACATCGCATTCTACCAGAACATCGCGATCCTCCAGAACATCCCGGTCTCCCCTAACATCGCCATCTCCCCGAACAACTCGATCTCCCCAAATATCCCGGTTCCCCTGAACATCACGGTCTCCCCCAACATCGCCGTCTCCCTGAACATCGCGGTCTCCCCACACTTGCCCTGCTGAGGGCACTCAGTTCCCCTCCGCGGCTCCTTTCCGCCGGGTCGGCTTCCTGCGGCTTCTGCTTGCCCCAGGAGGCTTCTGGAAGGACCGGCGCCATCTCCCCTAGCATCGCGTTCTACCAGAACATCGCGATCCGCCCGAACATCTCGGTCCTCCCCAACATCGCCGTCTCCTGGAACATCGCTGTCTCCCGGAACATCGCGGTTTCCCTGAACATCGGTGTCTCCTCGAACATCGCAGTCCCCCGAACATCTTGGTCTCCCCGAAAATTGCCATCTCCCCGAACATTGCCATCTCCCCCAACATCTCCATCTCCCCGAACACGCCCGGCTGAAGGTACTCAGTTCCCCTCCGCGGCTCCTTTATGCCAGGTCCCATTCCTCCGGCTGCTGTTTGTCCCGTGGGTCAGGAAGCTTCTGGATGGACCGGCGCGATCTCGCCGAACATCGCGGTTTCCCCGAACGTCTCGATCTCCCTCAACCTTGCGATCTCTCCGAACATCGCGGTCTCCTCGAACATCGCTATGGTCTCCCCAAATATCTCGGTCTCCCCGTACATCGCGGTCCCCCCGAACATCACGGTCTCCTCGAACATCGCAGTGCCCCTAACATCGCTCTCTCTCCGAACATCGCGGTCTGTCGGAACACCGCTATCCCCCGAACATCGCGGTCTCCTCGAACATTGCGATGTCTCTGAACATCGCTATCTCCCTGAACATGCCCGGCTGAAGGCGCTCAGTTCCCCTCCGGCGCTCCTTTCCACCGAGTCGGCTTGATGCAGCTGCTGCTAGCCCCGCAGGCCAGGGGGAGTGTCAAAGAAGGCTGAACAGGAATCGCAGGAGGGTGGAGGGGCTAAAGGGCTACAGAAGGCAAGGTGGGGCGGGGATCCCTGGTGCAGACCCTCCCTGGTGCAGACCTGCAGCCCCACTCGCCCTAGGGAAGGAGAAACCAGATCCCCGAACCGTAGCTGGGGTCAGGAAAGGGGTGAAGGGGAGTTCCACAGGGAAGCACTCACAGACTCCCCGACCAGCCACAACCCTGCTCTGCTCTGACCTGCTCTTCACCACACAAACCTTTCAGCACCTCCAGGGCTTCCTGCCCTGGAACTTCCCCCTGAACTTTGCTGCAGACACTCACCTGCACCCAGGGGCTCACCAGACATTTCCTACCCCTGGTCGAATGAACCCAGCACATCCGTCTAAGCTGGACCTGACACAGGTGTCCGTCTGTTACTTTGCCCTAAATGCACCTCATGAGTAAAAGGGGAGCAAGTTAATGCTTCAGGTCCCTGGGAGAAGGTCAGACCACACACTGTTCACTAGGAGTGTCTGGGTATTTGCTGTTTCATGGTGTACACTTACCAAGGTGAATGCACATGTAGCTCCGTGAGGGAGTCTGAAGGAGTCATTGCAGTTGCTGTGGGGTTGAAGGAGCCCACTGGGGCCTCTGGGTTCTCCTTTTAGTAATGGACTCTGGGTCTGAGATGTGGCTCAGTTCTCAAAGCTGGGCAAAGGAGCTCAGTTATTTCCTGGGGTGACTCCTTTCAGCCTCCAGGTCATCCATCCTTGCATTTTGTCTTTGTTTGCTGTAATTATTTAACTCTAGCAGTATCCGGTTTGAGTTTCCATTTCTGTTGGATCTTTGACTCCTTTGTTCTATGAGCCATGGGCATACTTTTCTATGGCTGAGGTCCCCAACTGGCATTGTGACTTCTTTAATTATTTCCATCATTGCACCCTCCTTCCTCCTGACAGTTGACGGCCTCCAATTGAGATCTGTTATTTCAGGATTTTCCATCCCCATTACTACTGGGAGCCCATTTCAGGAAGAGCATTTCCTACCCCCAATCCCGGCCTTCAGCAACAGGCATCCCTGGGCTTCTTGACAGTCTGCTGCCTTATCCCAGGGCCTTCTTTATATGCTGAGTAAACAGGAGTCCTCCAGGCATCCCATGAGCCCAAAGGATGGACATCGTTCTGGATTTTCATGCTGCAGCCACTCTGGCATGGGCGCTTCTCTGAGCCTTTTGGTTCTTTCCTCTATTCCCTGACTTAGAAGTTCTGGATTGGCCGGGCGCGGTGGCTCAAGCCTGTAATCTCAGCACTTTGGGAGGCCGAGACAAGGGGATCACGAGGTCAGGAGTTCGAGACTATCCTGGCTAACACGGTGAAACCCCGTCTCTACTAAAAAATACAAAAAAAAAAAAAAAAAAAAAAGCTAGCCGGGCGAGGTGGCGGGCGCCTGTAGTCCCAGCTACTCGGGAGGCTGAGGCAGGAGAATGGTGTGAACCTGGGAGGCGGAACTTGCAGTGAGCTGAGATCCGGCCACTGCACTCCAGCCTGGGTGACAGAGCAAGACTCCGTCTCAAAAAAAAAAAAAAAAATTCTGGATTTTCCACTTCTTGCCCTGTGAACCATCCCTTTCCAAGGTTCCAGGAATTCATGCTCATAGCAGATGGGCGACTTCGTTGGGGCTTTGCCAACGTATTAAATCCTGTGACCCGTGACAATAATCACTTGCTTATCAAAACTGAATTCTGCCCTCCCCACCCCCACACTGTGCTGCAGCATCCAAGGGCAGCTCCCACACCCTCTCCCACCTCCTGCAGTCCACACAGACTACTGCTGAGGGTCCTCCTCATCCAGGCCTTTTCCTGCCACAACAGGCCTGGCACATCCACGACAAGGTCATGTGCTGACCCATGTGGGCACGGAGCAGGTGGGACATGTCTGGAGGGGCCATGTGGTTTCACGGCTGCAGGAACCTTCCCCTCCATGTACTCAAGCAAGGGAGATGCTCTAGTCATTAACTAGTTTTCATGACAATCCTGGCTGGCACATCTTGCTCTGCCAGCCCAGCTCCTCAGAGGTATTTACTTGCAGTCACCATAAGGGGAAGGAGGGAATTTAAGTTCCACTTCCCACCACACCAACCCCCCCCCACCCCGTGTTTTTCTTCCACAGACAAACACTGTCTGCTATGACTTCATCATCACTCCTAAGTTCAGACCTGAACCACAGTGGTGTGAAGTTCAAGGCCTGGTGGATGAAAGGCCTTTTCTTCACTATGACTGTGTTAACCACAAGGCCAAAGCCTCTGCTTCTCTGGGGAAGAAAGTCAATGTCACAAAAACCTGGGAAAAACAGACTGAAACCTTAAGAGACGTGGTGGATTTCCTCAAAGGGCAACTGCCTGACATTCAAGCGGAGAATTTAATACCCATTGGTAAGTTTAAAATGGCCCAGGGAGCAGACACAGTAGTAACTTAGAGGCATTTAATGGTTTCATGTAAAAAATAAATCAGAAGTTTGTGTCATCCAAGAGGCTGAGAAGCATGGGCAGGATGCAGCAGAGAGAGCAAGTCCAGGAGCCAGGAAAGGAAGCAGGGTGGGGCTCAGGACTTGTCAAGATCAGAGCTGATGTCTTTCCAATGGGGCAGAGCCCCTCATTCTGCAGGCCCGGATGTCTTGTGAGCACGAAGCCCATGGACACAGCAGAGGATCTTGGCAGTTCCTCTTCAATGGACAGACGTTCCTCCTCTTTGACTCAAACAACAGAAAGTGGACAGCACTTCATCCTGGAGCCAAGAAGATGAAAGAGAAGTGGGAGAAGAACAGGGATGTGACCATGTTCTTCCAGAAGATTTCAATGGGGGACTGTAAGACATGGCTTGAAGAATTTTTGATGTACTGGGAACAAATGCTGGATCCAACAAGTAAGTGAGAGGGGAAAAAAGGAAGCTGTCTTGAGTTCAGATCTTATCAGTCTGGTGTCTGAGTGTGTGACTGCGTGTGTGTGTGTTTGAGTGAGTGTGAACATGACTCCCTCATGGGGGGCTCCTCCTGGGGGTGCTGGCATGCCTGTGCTCTCTCATCCTCCTCTCACTTCTTCCTCTTGACTCCTCTTCCTCCCTGCACTTGCTTGTTCCCCACCCACGGTGCATTTCTCACCAACCTCAAATCTGTGGGTGTCATAGTGTTTCCATATCTTTTTCATTAGTGTTCCTTTCTCCTAGAATCGCCTTTTCTTTCCTTTCCCCTCGTCTGTTTCTGTAAATCCATCAAAATCACCTCCAATGCCAGGGCCCAAGACCCTGGCTTCTTTGGCCCTGGGACATCACCTCCTCTTTCTCCATGGCAGGAGGGTGGGGTGTGTTGTCACCTTGCTTCCCTCAGCAGCCATGTGAGCTCCCTGAGGACAGGGGACACCCCCTCTCCCTTCCTACCCCAGGACCTGTCCCAGAGGTTGCCCCACAGCAGAGGGGGGCAAAAGCTCTGCCTTCCAGGATGACCTGGGGTGGCAGGAGCTGAGGAGGCATCTCCTAAGATTTGCGGCCTCGACAAGGGTTGTCACTCCTGTGTTTCCATTTCAGAACCACCCTGTCTGGCCCAAGGTACAACCCACCCCAAAGCCATGGCCAGCACCCTCATTCCCTGGAGCCACCTCATCATCCTACTCTCCTTCATTCTAGCTGGCTGCTGTGGAGAGTTGTTTAGAGTGACAGATACTGTGGGCAATATTGGGAGGGGAGCAAGGGGCAGATGGGTGAGATGGGAGGATGCAGAAGGAGAATACACAGAGTCCCAGAGGCCGGGAACTTCTCATACTGACATGAGACAGATGAATGAGACCTGGTGTCGCCTGTTGGCAGTGACCTGGGCAGCTCAACCTTGAGTTCTGATGGATTCTCACTGTCAGAGGCCAGAGGGAAAGGGAGGGGCCCATACCAAGGCTTAAGACCTATTGAGCTTGAGAGGGTTTAGCCAGTTCAGGCCTGTTTCAGAGCAGGTTCCTATTCGGGAAGGGCAGTGGTATGTGGCCTGCAGGCAGTAGGAACTCAGGCGTGGGTAGTCTGCACAGTAGGAGATGAGCAGCATGACCACTTCACCTAGGATGTCAAGAGAAAGGGTGTCCCTGGAGAAGGCTACAAAGAGAGTGATCTGGGAGAATCCCAGGACGAGGGGGCTGTGAGGGCCTTGGCCCACCCAATTCCAAAGGCTGCATTCCCAGAGAAAGCAGCTCAGGTCCCAGCAGTTAAGGTAGAAGGTGAAGAGTGGAGCATGTCCGGACTGAGGTTCAGGAAAGGCCAGGCCCGTTGGACCCATGGCATTCCTGGCCGGGTCCTGGGTGATGCCCCTGCCATTCTGCCTCCTGCACACTCCAGATCCTGAGCCAGCTGATGGCCCCACCTGGAGCAGAGTGGACTCAGACCGGGAGGCTGAGCTGCTGCTGGAGTTCCATGCTCACCACTGAACTTGGTTAGGAATGAATAGGGCGGGGCAGGGGCAGTCCCATTCAAAGCTGTGGGTGCAGCTCCCAGGGAGAGGAGAGGTTGAGAGCAAAGGGGAAAGAAGGAGGTTTGCCTGCAAGCCCACCCAAGGCCAGGGAACACTGATACAAAGACCTCTCTTTGGACAGTGCTCCCCCAGGTCCTCTAGACCCTTCTGTGAGAAGGGGGAGCAGGCCCTCCCTGGGGGTGCACAACCCTCATTACCAGCCTCAATTTCAATTCTGAGCCCCCATGCGCTGTAACAGGACCTGGGCTGGCTCTGTGGTGTGGTGAAGGAGGGTGGAGGTTGGGACAGGCTGCAGAGCCAAGGGTAGGTTTGAAGGGAAAAACATGTTCTTTATTTGGGGGAGAGGCTCCGAAATGGGGAGGGCCTGTCACCCAGGACAACAGACCCAGGTTTTTCTCAGCCACTTAAACCAACGCTTCATCTTTTCTGAAGGTGGAAGATGATATCAAGAAGCCTCTGTTAGCCTGTTCTGGTTCCTGCTCTCCCTTTAGGGAGGTCGCCTGTCTACTCACCACTTTGCCTTTCTGGAAAGCAGGAGTGCAAGCCTTAGCAAGCCCACAGGCCCCCAGGAGATGATGAGGACATTGTAGACTCAGCATCTCATGCCACTCATTACCTTTGCTGATGATCCTAGCAGCCATTTTTCTTAACGTCTTCTGCCACTTTCTCTCGGTAGTAATGGATGGAATTCCTGCACAAGTTTTAACTGAACAAGAAATCCCAGCAAAAGGCATTTTCTTTCTACTTCTTTGATTGTGGAAAAGCAGACACTTCTCTGAAGCATGACCTTATTCTTCCAAACAGTATCACTAGTAAAATAGTATGGTGGACTTCAGAGCTCAGGGATCCTTTCCATTTTAAGTTCTTGGAGAAATCTCCAAACTGCTTTCCATAGCGGCTGAACACATTTGCTTTCCCACTGATAGTGTCTGTTTCCTTTTCTCTGCAGCCTCACCATCTCTGACTTTGTGACTGGTTAGAGATGGTAACTCATTGCGGTTTTGATTTGCACTTACCTGATGATTAGTGATATTAAGCATTTTTTCGTGTTTGTTGGCCAATTGTAGGTCTTCTTTTGAAAAGTATCCATTCATGTCTTTGCCCAATTTTAATTGGGCTTTTTTTTCTTGCTTGTTGAATTGTTTAAGTTCCTTGTAGATTCTGGATATTGGACCTTTGTCAGATGCATACTTTGCAAATAGTTTTCCCCATTCTACAAGCTGTTTAGTGTGTTGCTGACCAAGAATTGTTATAATCCTTTTTATTTTTATGGCTTTTTACAGTTTCTCATTCTGTCAACCATATTGGAGTGAAGCGGCATACTTATCACTAACTGTAATCTCCAACTTCTGAGCTCAAGTGATCCTCTAGACTCAGCCTCTAGAATAGCTGAGACTACAGGCATATGCCACTAGGCCCGGCAAATTGTTTTATTTTAGGTAGAGATAGAGTCTTCCTATGTTGCCCAGGATGGTCTTCAAATCTGGCCTTGAGCAGTCCTCCCACCTTGGCCTCCTGATGCTCTGGAATTGCAGACATTAACCACAGTGCCTGTTGTAGAAATTTTTAATTATTTAATATGAAAATATTACATTAATGACTATTTTATTTAGTAAATAAAATAATGTAGAGCCCTGAAATAAACCTGCACACCTACCGCCATCTAATCTTCAACAGAAATGAGCAATGTGGGAAAGACTCCCTATTCGAAAATTAGTGCTGGGATATCCAGCCAGCCATATGCAGAAGAAGGAAACTGAACCCCTACCTCTCCCCATATATATAAAATAACTTGATATGGGTGAAAGATTTAAATGTAAGTACTAAAATGTAAAAATCCTAGAATATAACCTAAGACATACCAATGCGGACATAGGACCTGGCAAAGATTTCATGAAGAAGACACTAAAAACAATTGGAACAACAACAAAAAATTGACAAATGGGACCTCATTAAACTAAAGAGCTTCTGCACAGAAAAAGAAACTAGCAACACACTAAATAGACAGCCTGTAGAATGGTGGAAACTATTTGCAAAGTATGCATCTGACAAAGGTTCAATATCCAGAATTTACAAGGAACTTAAACAATTCAACAAGCAAGAAGAAAAAACCCAATTAAAATTGGGCAAAGACACGAACCGATACTTTTCAAAAGAAGACCTACAATTGGTCAACAAGCATAAAAGATGCTCAATATCACTAATCATCAGATAAGTGCAAATCACAACTGCAATGAGTTACCATCTCTTACCAATCATAAAGTCGGAGATGTTGGTGAGGCTGCAGAGAAAAGGAAACAGACACTGTTGGTGGGAAAGCAAACGTGTTCAGCCACTATGGAAAGCAGTTTGGAGATTCCTCCAAGAACGTAAAATGGAACCACCATTCAATCCCCCAATCCCACTGCTTGGGATATACCCAAAGGAAAAGAATTCATTTTATCAAAAAGACAACTGCGTCAATATGTTCATTGCAGTGCTATTCTCACTAGCAAGGACATAGAATCAGAATCTAAGTGCCCAGGAACAGTGAATTGAATGGAAAAAAAAAATGTGGTACATAGACACCATGGAATTCTACCAGATTTTGTATGGAAAAAGAGGATCTACAAAACATGGCTGAAAAAAATCAGAGACAACACAAATACATGGGAAAATATTTCATACTGATGGGTTGGGGAATCAATATAGTTAAAATGGCCATACTTCCAAAAGCAATTTATAGATGCAACACTATCTCTATCAATACCAATGTCATTTTTCACAGATTAGAAAAATCTAATCTAAAAGTTATTTGGAATTAAGAAAGAGCCCAAATAGCCAAAACAATCATAAGCGAAAAGAACAAAGCCAGAGGCATCACATTGCCTGACTTCAAACTATAATATAAGGCTGCGGTGATCAAAACAGAATGGTACTGGTACCAAAATAGACACTTAGATCAGTGGAACGAATAGAGCTCAGAAAGAAACCTTCACACCTTCTAACCTTCAACAAAATCAGCAAAAACAAGCAATGGGGAAAGAGTCCTAATTCAACAAATGGTGCTGGGATAACTGGCTAGCCATGTGCAGAAGAATGAAACTGAACCTCTATGTTTCACCATATATGCAAAATAACTCGACATTAATTAAAGATTTAAATGTAAGTCCTAAAACCATAAAAATCCTGGAAGATAAGCTAGGAAGTGCCACTTTGGACATAGTACCTGACAAAGATATCATGAAGAAGACACCAAAAGCATCTGCAACAACAATAAAAACAAAATTCACAAATGGGACCTCATTAAACTGAAGAGTTTAAAAAAAAAATTAGCAACACAGTAAACAGCCTATAGGATGGGAGAAATATCTGCAATCTGTGTGTCTGGCAAAGCTCTAATATCCAGAATCTACACGGAACTTAACTAGCAAGAACAAAATCCCAAGTAAAGAATGTGAACAGACACTTTTCAAAAGAAGACCTGCAAGTGGCCAGCAAACATGAAAAAATGCTCTTTGGGAAGCCGCGGTGGGCAGATCACGAGGTCAGGAGTTTGAGAACAGTCTGACCAACATGGTGAAACTCCGTCTCTACTAAAAATACAAAAATTAGCCAGGCATGATGGTGCATACCTGTAACTTGTAATGGTGCATAGTCTGATGTTGAAACTATAAAATACCTTAGACTGGTACTTTCTAGTGTTTTCCAGCAGATGGCACTGCTCATCTTTCAAATAGTTCAGTAAGCCCAGAGGGTTTGCTCACAGCAAGTTTGTGCCCTGAGCTCCTTGGCACACAGCTTGGGATCCACAGCCAAGGGCTACAGAGAAGACAAAAGAGATGTTGGCATCATGCGGAAGAGGAATCCATAAAGAGTTCATTTTTGAGGATTGGGGCAGTTCCTTCTGCCCTGCAGATCAAGATGCCTTGAGAGCAAAGAGCAGAGGGGTGCTCTCTGGTGGCCCAGCAGTTCTGCCCCGGGGAGAATTCTCTTCTGCTACAGTGAAAACCAACAGGATGCTGCTTCATCCCGGGGGGGACCAGGAAGGTAAGTCAGAGTGAAGAGCTGTCTGAGTGTTTCAGATCACACAGTGACTGCCTGCTTGAGAGCTTCAGAACTCCTTCATGTATTGGGAGACAGCTGGCGAGACGAAAGGTGCATGGGCAGGATGGGCCCCACGTGACAACTCTCAAGATGACACGCATGTTTCTCCGTGTGTTTCTGTGTGTCTTTGTGTGTGTCCATGTATGTGCATGGCTGTGTCTGTATTTCTGCATACATTGGTATGTGTGTGTGTGCCTGCGTGGTGTGAGTATGTGTGAGAGACAGTGCCTGCATGTCTCTGTGTGTGTGCGTGTGTGTGTGTGATAACATGCCTGTATGAATGGTGAATGGGTTTTCTGGTTGAGTTGCTGTGGAGGGAGACAGGGACTCCAGGGGCTTCCTGCCCACCCCTCCTTCCCTGAAGCCAGTAGCACAAATAGCACAATAAAAGGTAGTTTAATTTCATTTCATGCAAATGTAAAACTTTTGTGCTTCAAAAAGGACTCCATTTAGAAGGTAAAAAAAAAAAAAAAATTCCAGAATGAGAGAAAATAATTGAAAATCATGTATCTGGTAAGGGATTGTTATTCTGAATATATCAACAACTCTTGCAACTCAATATTATAAAGTGAAGTAAGCCAATTTAAATATATGTAAGGAATTTGAATAGACATTTCTCCAATGTGAGACAGGTAAACTACACGGTGGTCTCAAAAGAATAGAAAATTTTAGGCAGCAGTTTCAGGTGACGAGCAAAAGGAATCTGTTGAAATATCTGCAGCGGCTGTGGGCTGATAAGTTGCTGAAAAACAGCGTGTGGACCAAGCTAAGAATGAGTGGACCCAACATGGCCCTGGATTTGACCCAGATTTCACGTAGGACCTCATTACATGCTGACTAACATACTAGTAAGCTCCCTAGCAGTTCTGAGAATACTCATATTTGGTATAAAAATTCGAGGCACCAGAGTTCTGAGAAAACCTGTCCTTCTTCCAGGAATTTTCATGAGTATTCCACCCCTTGGTTGAAGAAACCCAGAAAGGTGGCAGCCCCAAGCCCCCTTACCCCTGCCTGTCTCTTGAGTCCCCTGCACTCCCTTTATTTGAGTATGTACTTTTCCTTGTACAATAAATCTCCATCCTTTCTCTATTTTCCTACTGGTCTTTGAATTCACTTCCCCCATGCGCTGCCAAGAGCTGCGCACCGGCTGGGGTTGAGGTCCCACCCGCGTTTGGGGACCTCCCCTTGCCCACTGGCATCAGAAGAATGCAAATGGCAGTGAACCCAGGAAAAGGTGCTCAGTGTCCACAGCCCTCAGGGAAATGCCAACCCAAGGGGACGCCTCGCCCCGCTGAAATGGGTGACCCCAAACACAGTGAGGCTGGAGGGGGTGGGGCCTGCGTTCCTTACAAGGCAGAGAGCAGGAGAGGGAGAGTTGGTGGAGTGTGGGGCTATGCGTGTGTCATCCTCTTCCCATTTTCCTGGCGGAGGTTTCTCTTTATTTTCTGGCCCTACCTGCTTCCTTCCTCTCCCTTTCTCGGGTTCTCCCTCCCATCCTTCATTTCCAACCATCCCAAGGTTTTCTCCGCCCCACGACATCCATGCTCCGGGCCCCCAGCCCAGCGTATAAACCAGGAGCCCTGGACTGCGAGCGGCGGGATCCAGGAGGCGACAACTTGACGCCCCTTCCGGACCTAGTAGCTGCCCCAGGGCAAGGAGGATGGGGGTCCTCGCGGGGCCCACACTGTCGGAGCCCCATGGATTCGAGCGGGACGGTGAGGTCTACACACTGAGCCGGTGACAAAGTCCCGGCGAGGATGAAGCAGGAACCTCGTGCTCCTCACCCCACCAGGCCCCGCATTTCCTTGATTCTTCTGACACGGGAACCGCGGGTCCGTTGCCGCGACCAGCGAGTCATCCCAGGTCTTTGAAAGGCCGTTTTTTTCTGGACACTGTGGACCCGGAGGCCCGGGGATATCGGCCGGCAGCGGGGCACCCACTCTGGGGTCTCCACAGGGCAAGACCTGGGTCCGGAGCTCGGGCGAAGCAGACGCCCTGGGCGGAGCTCGCAGAAGCCAGAGAGGACGCGGAGGGGCGGAAACTGAAACTCCCAGGAGCGGAACTTTCCCCCAAAGTCATCTGTGGTTGAAATCAGCAATCGCCTATAATATCCCCCCTGTGACAACACCGTTTGGTAGATATCTAGAACCAGTGCCTCCTCACTGAGGCAGACCCGCACGTCCCTGCTCATATTCTGCGTCCCAGGACCCTCGGGGCCCACAACAGATCAGGCGAGCCCATCCGGTGACCCTCCCTGGGGCTCCTGGCCCCACTCTTTCTTACTTCTTCACCTACATATTTTCACCTGTTTCAGGATCAAAACCATGAAAAGTCATGTGGGAAAGGCTCCCCCGTCCCTGCTTGGGTCCACTCTCCTTAGCCACAGCCCGGAATAAGACATTATTGGATTCTTTGAATCTTTCCAGGGAGTCTTTATGCCATTTCAAATGCATATGTATAGATATTCTTAATTCAGACTTGGATATTTTTTACTCTTGATGAAACCTGTCACCCTGTCCTTCAGTTTCCACTCCCTTTATAGTGAATGTTTCACCATCCTCTGCCCAAGCTGGGTCTTCACAGTCACAGAAGAGAGTGTTGCCAGCATTGCCATCCCGTGACATGCTTTAAAAGTGCATTAATTTGCACAGCAATTCTGTATCTGGAAATCTATTCTACACAATTAAATTGAGATTCATGGAAACATAGTTTCTGCAGCACTTCGTGTCTGTAAAAGTGACTGGAGACCATCTGGATCTTCATACACAGACACTGGTTACATTTGTTGTGATGCAGTCATTCTGTGTAATGTCTTGAAGAGATAAAAAGGAAAACAATCTATATGTGCAGGTATTGGAAGATCTTGAAAGTGTGTTAGTTTGAGATAGAATCTGCATTCAGTAGAGTGCCTATGGGCTTATATTTGTTTTAAAAACCATCATTGATACATGTACACATCTCTATTGTTAGTAAGGAAAACAGTACTCCCATAACTTGTTGCCAGTCTGTTTGTCCGTTTTAGGAAAAATCAATGTAGCTGAAAAGCCATGGTTGCAGGAATTGGTCATCACCTACCAAGATTCTACACAGTCCTACACATCCTCCCAGCTGAGGTTGCCGGAGGAACAGGATGTGGAATGCAGTCGCGTTTCAGAGATGAACCTAAAGTCAAACTGGACCAGGTGTCTTGTCTTGATCTCTGCCTCTTCACCCAACCCCCACCTGGTCAGGCAGTGACCCTGGAGGGCCTGGGATGATGCTTGGTGGGCAGTGAAGATGGGGAGCCAATTTTGGGAGTATGGTGAACATGGAGAGTCAGGACCCCATAGCAACTGGGGAGGAGCTGGTGTGATGCTGGGAGCACTGGGAAGGCAGGGAGCCTAGGCACAGCACTCACTGCTTCTCCCATCTGGGACAGGATTGGGGTCGGTGATGAGAAAAGTTTCCCGAGTAGCACAGTTCCCAAGCCTGGCAGAATGACTCGCCCCGGCTGCCACTATGCCCAGTCCATCCTACACTTTATATTCTGTCAACAGCAATTTTTAAAACACTGTATCCACAACGTAGAAAAAGATAACCAATCACATAGGGAGGTAAGATAGCAACAACAAGAACCAGCTGAAATGTGCAACAGAGACAGAAAATACATGGAACCTCTAGATCAGTACTCTGATAGAAATATAATGCAAGCCACAAGTGTGAGCCACACAGGGAATTTTAAATATTCTAGTGAGCACATTGAAAAAATAAAAAGAAACAGGTAAAATATATTTTTACAACATTTTTCTCAACATGCTTTAACTAAATTTTTTTAACCACAATTATTATTTCAACATGTCATCAATGGAAAAATGAATAATGAGACATTTGACATTTTTATACTAAACCTTTGAAGTTTGGTGTGCACCGTATACTGACAGTACTTCTCAATTTAAACTAGTTGTATTGCAAGCTCTCAATAGCCTCACGTAGCTAGTAACTGCTGGGTTAGACTTTGCAGCTTTAGATTTTAGAATTATCTTGCCGGGTGCGGTGTCTCACCCCTGTAATCCCAGCACTTTGGGAGCCCCAGGCGGGTGGATCACCTGTGGTCGGGAGTTTGAGACCATCCTGACCAACATGGTGAAACCCCTTCTGTACTAAAAATACGAAAATTAGCTGGGTCTGGTGGTTCACGGCTATAGTCCCAGTTACTCAGGAGGCTGAGGCATGAGAATCGATTGAATCCGGGAAATGGAAGTTTCAGTGAGCCGAGATCATGCCACTGCATTTCAGTCCTGGCCATTGAGTGAGACTCTGTTTGAAAAAAGAAAAAAAAAAAAAAGGGAAGAAAGAAAGAAAGAAAAAACAACAAAAAATTAGAATTATCAGGGAGGGATTTAAAAATAACTATGCTTACTATGTTTCAATGGCTTTTAAAAAAATGAAAAAAAATAAAGCATTGAGCAAAACATTTTCCTGGCTTTCTTACTCTGTTTTTGCTATGGCCTGTAGGGCCTGCCACTTAGAGCTAAACAGTCAGTTTTGCTGTTTCTAGGCAGGAAAATGCTCGCATCATAAGTAAATGTCTAGGCATCCCAGGAGGTGACTCTGGTAATGTATATTTTCATTCATCAATTCCACTCTTAAAGGTACAATTCTCCTGACTTTTTAACGTTTTCCTAGGGTGCCATCCTATATGTTAAATCCAAAATTCATGATTTCTTCTCAAAGGCAGTGTTACCGTAATTCACACCATTTAGATATATTATTTAAAAGTATTTAAATCTATTCAACATTGTTCATTAAGCTTATGTTAAAATCACAAAAATATCTTGTCATGTCTGATTAACTCAACTGAATTCAGTTTATAAACAGTACTGCTGTTCTACAATGTGCTATTTATTGTTTAAGTCTAGAATTCAGTAGTGTTTCCAATAACTGAAAGGGATGGAGTATTTTACTAAGATTTCTGTCATAATTATAATAAATTTAAGACTGTGGGCCAATTTTATGAAATCTATAAAATATAGAAATGATAGGAAGTAAATGAATTTAACATAGTTCTAGCATTCATTTTGTTTAAAAGCCAATGTTCGGTGAAAACATTGTTGTTTTTCTCTTCTGAAAACCTGAAGCAAGCAATGCTAGAAACGTGATTTTCTACAGAATTGACAGGTTGGTAAGATGATACATGACTGAAGTAACATCATTCATCTGTTTAATGTTTATAACTGGGGAACATGCCTTATAATATGAGCAAACGCCTACATGTTTCAATACACTCCTAAAGATAAGATACTTTTAGCTCCTATGTTCACAAAGAAGTATTGTCTGTAATTACATCTCAATAAGCTTAATATTTATAAAATAGGAGGAGAGAAGACTAGCACTAGTCGAATAAGAGAAAAACAGTAAGCTTGTCTGATCTCCAAGTGCATCTGTGAACAGGTAGGTTAAAGTAGAAACTATTCTCTACCTCCTTGAGACTGTGATTAACAGCCTGGAACGGTACAAATTCACTGGATGAAGACAGGAAATAAGCTCAGGCTTCTGGCTCCCTTTCCCAAATTACCCCAGGGAAACAATGGAAGGAAGAAGGAAACACTTGGCAAATAGACTACACAACAGCAACCCTGGTTGCAAGAAAACAATGGAGTATTTTTTCTAAAATATGAAGGAAAATAACTTGAGCCTAGAATTTTATATCCAGTCAAATTTTCATTTAAATAGGAAGATATCTTTTCTGTTGCAGCCATAACAAATTGCCACATACTTACCTGCTTAAATCAGTACATCTTTATTATTTCACAGTCCTCTAGGTCACAAGCCTGAGATGGCTTGATTGGTTTCTCTGCTCCCAGTCCTCAAGGTCAAAATCAAGGTATCCCCCTGCTGGGCTCTGATTGGGAGATTCTGGGACACATCTGCTTCCAAGTGCATTCAGGTTGCTGGCAGAATCCAGTCCTTGGACCTGTGGGACTGAGGTCCCAACTTCCCTACTGGCTGTCAACTGCAGCCCTTCCCTAACTCCTAGAGGCCCCTCTGCAGTCTTGCTCACAGCACCCACAACTCAGAGCCAGCAACAGTGCATGGAATCCTTCTCATGCTTAGAATCTCTCTGACATCGGACGCATCTTTCTTGGCTCCAGCCTGAGAAAATTCTCTGCTTTTTAGATCTCATGTGATGGCAGTGGACCCAATCAGAGAATCCAGGAAAATCTCTCTATTTTAAGGTCAATTGATTAGTAGCTTTAATTATGACTGTGCAGAGCCTAGACTAGCGGTGCCTAGACTCACAGTACCTAGACTAGCGGTGCCTAGACTAGGAGCAGCTGGTTTCCCTAGGTCCTCAGCCCTTATTCTCTCCATCCCCTTCTTCCTGGCCCCCTTTCCTTTCCCATTTCCATGTCCACTTTCATACACATTTCTTCTTTGCTTAAAATACTGGATTTTCCTGCCCCTGGTATGCTCCAGGCTCAACAAACAGGCTGACAGCAGCTAGTTCTCCTATCATCAGTGTTTTCTAGAACATATTGTTCTAGAAAAGGTACAGGAAACTTGAGGGGGCAGTTGCCGAATCCTGCCCATCATGTATCAGAATTATTCAAAACAGAAAACCTGAAGAATATTTGCCTCCTAAAGATCCAAGCTGGAAATAGTTTAGAGGAAGGTACCTCAATAGCAAGAGAAACACAGGAGATGCCACAAGAGAACCGAGGAGGACGAGTGACCAAAGAATCTGTTCCAGATTACTGTTATCTCACAACAAGGGAAATGTGAAGTTAGGATCACAGAAACAAGGAAGTGTAGCTAAGAGTAACTGAGAATTACAGCTAGGAAAGATATCAGGAAAATGGGGCTGGAGGTGGCACGCAAAAGGAATAGGAAAATATGCTGATACTTCTAAAATTAGGAATAAAACAAAACCATTAATACCAATAAATGTGACAGATGTTAGTATGAGTCATAGGTTAAGGGCGGCCACCCTGAGAAGAAAACTAGAATATATAACTTTTAACCAATCAAAGAAAACCTCAGTATACTAAATGGAACACAGGTATGGAGGGGGAAATACCAGCAATAAAAAACACAATAAATACACGTGGACTAGGCACAGTGGCTCATGCCTGTAATCCCTGCACTTTTGGAGGCTGAGGTGGGAGGATCGCTTGAGCTTGGGAGTTCAAGTCTAGCCTGGGCAATATAGGCAGACCCCATCTCTACAAACAAATATAGAAAATTAGCCCAGTGGGTGGCGCATGCTTGTAGTCCTGGCTACTTGGAGGCTGAGGCAGTAAGATGGCCTGAGCCCAGGAGTTAGAGGCTGCAGCTAGCTATGATCATGCCGCTGCACTCCAGCCAACAGAGGAAGATCCCGTATCTTAAAACAAACAAACAAAAATGATGGCATAGCTAAATCCGAAACAGTAATAATTACAGTAAAGGTGAATTACTAAGCTCATCACATAAATCACTGAAACTCCCAGGTTGAATTTTAAAATATCAAATAATATACACTATCTTCAAAAGACAATGTTAAATGCAAAGTTAAAAATGATAGGTGCTGTATCTGTCAAGAAAGGCTACTTTGTTTGTTTGTTTTAGCCACTACAATATAGTTTATTGTTCTTGGAAAGGGCTCAGGATTTGGCTTTAAATCAG
Organism: Trachypithecus francoisi; assembly: GCF_009764315.1. NCBI lineage: Eukaryota > Metazoa > Chordata > Mammalia > Primates > Cercopithecidae > Trachypithecus > Trachypithecus francoisi. Next base: position 65,417,793 of record NW_022681460.1, read on the forward strand.
GCTGCACACTTTTCATCAGTCTCACATCTCTCTCCCGGCCAAGCTGGCTTCAGCTGGCAATGCCGCATTAAATCCCAGGGAGACCTTCAGAAACTTCCAGAAGCCTCCCTCCTCCTGACTCCCCGCACCCCTGCAGTCCAAGACTTCCTATGTTGGCCCAGGACCCCTGCTTAGGGTCCAGCCTGGAACTCACTGACCCGACCCACTCCGGAACAGCCTGGTAGCAGGAGTAGAGCTGGAGGCAGACACCCAACTCTGCACCAGCAACTGTGCCACTGGGGAGCTGGAGCCCAGGGTGTGACACGCCTGGAGGAAGCAGAGGGCCCCTATGTGAGTCACCCCAGCCCTCAAGGCTGTCACAGCTCCAGTGGCCCCCGCCCCGCCCACTTGCAACTCCAGGCCATGGGTCCGGAAATGCTTGGATTCTCGCTCCCTCTCAGACCCCAACCCTTCTTTTCTCCTTCTCTTTCCTCCTGGCCTCCTTATCTTTTCCCATTTCCATTTCTGCTTTCAGATTCGTTCCTTCTTTGTTTGAAACACAGATTTTCGGCTGGGCACTGTGGCTCATGCCTGTAATCCCAGCACTTTGGAAGTCCAAGGCGAGTGGATCATGGGGTCAGGAGTTCAAGACCAGCCTGGTCAACATAGTGAAACCCTGTCTCTACTAAAAATACAAAAAAAATTAGCCAGGTGTGTTGGCAGGCGCCTGTAATCCTAGCAACTTGGGAGGCTGAGGCAAGAGAATCGCTTGAACCTGGGAGGTGGAGAGTGTAGCAACTTGACATTGCTCAACTGTACACCAGCCCCTGCAACAGTGTGAGACACCATCTCAAAAAAAAAAAAAAAAAAAAGGCAAGATTCTTTTGCCCTGGTGCACTCTAGGTTCAATCAAACCAGATGAAGACAGCAGTTTGCTGTCCATCATCACACTATGTTTTCTAGAAGATTCTATCCTGATGAAGCACCCCCAGACTGGTTGAAAACCAAAGTTACTCTTCCTTGGAAAATCTTTGTGGACACCTAGGTGGGCATTCAAATTTCCAAGTTGTGGCCAGTTGCAGTGGCTCACACGCCTGTAATCCCAGCACTTTGGGCGGCCGAGGCAGGTGGATCACCTGAGGCCAGGAGTTCGAGACTAGCCTGGCCAACATGGTGAGACCTTGTCTCTACCAAAACTGCAAAAATTAGTCGGGCACAATGGCAGATGCCTGTAATCCCAGCTATTCGGAAGGCTGAGTCAAAAGAATCGCTTCAACCTGGGAGGCGGCAGTTGCACTGAACTGAGATCATCCCACTGCACTCCAGCCTGGGCGACAGAGTGAGACTCTGTCTCAAGAAAAAAAAAAAAAAGGCAAAAAAGTATTACCAACTTGTGCCAATCATGAGATCTCCAACCTCGACGCTGCCACCTTCGGGCCCCTGGGGGTTAAAACCTCCGCTCCAACTCCCCTCTGCATCTGTGCTATTCCTCTGAGCCCCATTCACTCCCACAACTCTCTCATTCATTCACTGGTTCACTCAGCCTCCAACCACCCTTAAATCAGGTCAGGCTCACCAGGTGATGGAGAGAAAAATCATCCTCTGTGGGTCTGAAAAACACACCTGAGTCCTGATGGTGGGTCTTGCTTTCATTTCCACCCCCTCACAGCACACTCAGGGCCATGAAGAGGCCATGGCCTGGGCTCAGAGCTCCAGCTCTCCTCAGGGTGGGCCTGGCATTTGCTGACTTCAGGGAGGGCAGCAGGGCTCACAACTGAAATAGGAGACCTGCCCTGGGTGCTTAGCATGTGCAAGGACAGGGTTCCTTGTAGAATCTGCTCATTTCATCTGTGTTCATAGCATTTGTCATTTTTCCACATGTGGACATCCATGCCCAGAAAGCTGAAGAACCTTGCACAGGAATATTCAGCCACAATATCAGCTGACTTCCACGTCTGAATGCAAGACCTCTAGATCACAGCCATTACAGTCACTTTTGAGCCACTTCTATCCCCATCGTGGGCAGACCTGAGTCTGGTGGCCAGATGCCTGCAGCAGGGGTGAGGCACGAGGGCCCAGGTGTGCAGAGAGGCCCCTCCTCCTGTCATCTGGCTGTCCTGCTTGGGGCTCTCCTGCCAGTCTCCCCTGCTTTCATCCTGTTCCCCCAGTCACTGGCCCAGGTCACCCAGCCTCAGGGGTGGGGCTGCCGGGGCCTTCCCAGTGGCCTCCTCCCAGGAGTAACCTGGGCTCCTGCCCTCAGCCCTGTACATGGGAGGCTCTTCTCACACACAGATTCCTGGACCCACCAAGCTATGCCCCTCCCAAATCTGAGAACTGCCCACCCCCATGTGTCTGTTGTCCTCCAGACTACCCTTCACAAGGCCCCTCCTGGACAGAGGCTCTAGTGCTTCAGGCCAGAACCTTTTGGCTCTTGTGTCCCTGCTCAATCACAGAGATGGCTGCCATCCCATGTCCCTGTCCTGAAGCATAGACAGGTCCTGGGCTTGGTCCAGGCCTCCTCCCCTTTCCCATATCCTCAGGACTCTGGGGATTGATGGTCACCAGGTGAAGTTCTCCCCACATGAAGACTGTGTGAGTGGGAGGTCTGTGCCTATTCTTCTCATTCAATGGCGGAACCGGCTGAGTGACTGGGGACAGAGTGGGACTCAGGGGCTCTGCCCAGTCTTCACCCAAGGCTAAGCCCTCCCTTGAGGCCAAGGGCCACGGGCTCCCCACCTCCCTCTGGCTTCTGCCCACAGATCTAGATGGTTTCATGACTGAGACGAGGATGCACTCGGGTTGCCCCTTTAAGGATGGCTGCAGTGACCATCCAGGGACTGAGCCGAGGTGCGGATGCAGCCAGGGATTTGAGTGTGGTTGGACCGACAAGGTGTGTGGCAAAGTGAGCCCCAAGCATGCGTAGACCCCCACCCAAGGCTTCTGCTCTCCATGGAAACACAATTGATCACATGATGATTGATCACTGTAGGCCTCCAGGGCTTTCTTTTTTTTTTTTCCGGAAGTCATGAAGGGATATAGAATATACTCAAAGACCTTATGCTTTTAGTGGACAGGCAAACAAGGTCCGCTCCGGACTGGGGAAGCGGCTGCGCCCTGAACGGAGAGGGGCGGGGGCACCGCGACACTGGCGGAGGGAGGGCGGGTGTTGCTGGCGCAGGCGGTGACGGGGAGACACCGCCGCCACTGAGTATTCCTGTGCAAGTTTCTTCACCTTCCTGTGCGTGTTTACATTGTGGTAATGAGAAATGCTGTGTTGAAAAATTAGGTGATGGGGCCATGGAAGGAACCGCGTCCTGGCCCGCTCGGGGCCTGTGCAAGCCGCCACCAAGCCGCGGGGTCGGGTTGGAGGGGAAAGTTTCATCAGCCAGGCGGCTGCCAGATGACAGCGTGACGGGGTGGAGCATCCCTAATAAGGGCAGGCTAGGATCCCGCCCAGTGGATCCCAGCCCGCCCCGGGGCGGGGTGCCGCGAAGAGGGGCGGGGCCGGGCGGCTTTTATAATTAGCAGGCCTGGGAGCTCGGAAGCGATTCGTCAGCCGGACTCCACGTGGACCGCGCCTCCTGCCCCTGCGCTCCAGGTCTGCCATGGCAGTGACTGCCAGCACTGAGTTCCTTCTGTGCCTCTCCTTTCTGCACCTGCTGTTCGGCTGGTCCGGGGCAGGGCGGGCCGGTGAGTTCGGGGATGGAGCCTAAGCGGGGCGGGGGCCAAACCTGGTGGGCTGTGGACTGCAGCGGGTTTCAGAGGAGGAGAGGCTTCTGGAAGGACTGGCGCGATCTCCCCGAACATCGCGGTCTGCCCAAATATCGCGGTCTCCCCGAACATGGCGGTCCCCCCGAACATCCTGGTTCCCCGAACATCTCTGTTTCCCCAAACGTCGCGGTCCCTCCGAACATCGCGGTCCCTCCGACGAACATCACTGTCTCCCCGAACATCGCGATCTCCCCGAATATCGCGAACTCCCCGAACATACCCAGCTGAAGACACTTAGTTCCCCACTGTGGCTCCTTTCCGCCGGGCCGGCTTCCTGCGGCTGATGCTTGCCTGGCAGGCCAGGAAGCTTCTGGAAGGACCGGTGCGATCTCCCCAAACATCGCGGTCTCCCCGAACATTGCCATCTCCCGGACCGTCTCGATCTCCCCGAACATGCCCGGCTAAAGGCACTCAGTTCTCCTCCGCGGCTCCTTTCCGCCGGGTGCCACTCCTGCTGCTGCTGCTTGCTCCGCAGGCGAGGAAGCTTATGGATGCACCCGCGCGATCTCCCCGAACGTCGCGGTCTCCCCGAACATCGCGATCTCCCCGAACGTCGCGATCTCCCGATCATCGCGGTTTCCCCGATAGTCGCGGTCTCCCCGAACATCTCGATCTCCCCTAATGTGCCCTGCTAAAGGCACTCAGTTCCGCACCGCGGCTCCTTTCCGCCGGGTGCCACTCCTGCTGCTGCTGCTTGCTCCGCAGGCGAGGAAGCTTATGGATGCACCCGCGCGATCTCCCCGAACATCCCGGTCTCCCCGAACATCGCTGTGTCCCCTAATATCGCGATCTCCCCGAACATCGCTGTCTCCCGGAACATCGCGATTCCCCGGAACACGCCGTCTCCCCGAACATCGCTGTCTCCCCGAACATCGCTGTCTCCCGGAATATCGCGAGCTCTCCGAACATGCCTGTCTGAAGCCACTCAGTTCCCCTCCGCGGCTCCTTTCCGCCCAGCCCACTTCCTGTGGCTGCTGCTTGCCCCACAGGCCAGGAGGCTTCTGGATGCGCCGGCGCCATCTCCCCGAACATCGCTGTCTCCTCGAACATCGCGGTCCCCCCGAACATCGCGGCCCCCCCAAACATCGCGGCCTCCCCGAACATCGCGATCACCCCGAACATCGAAGTCTTCCCGAACGTTGCAATGCCCCCGAACATCGCTGTCCCCCCGAACATCGCCATCTCCCCGAACAACGCGATCTCCCCGAATATCTCGGTCTCCCCGAACATGCCCGGCTGAAGGCACTCAGTTCCCCTCCGCGGCTCCTTTCCGCGGGGTCCGATTCCTGTGGCTGCTGCTTGCCCCGCAGGCCAGGAACTTTCTGGATGGACCAGCGCAATCTCCCATACATCGCGGTCTCCCCAAAAGTTCCGATCTCCCCGAACATCACTATCTCCCGGAACATGCCCGACTGAAAGCACTAAGTTCCCCTCCGCGGCTCCTTTCCGCCGGGTCGGTTTCCTGAGGCTTCTGTTTGCCCCAGGAAGCTTATGGAAGGACCGGGGCGATCTCCCTCAACATCGCGTTCTATCCGAACATCACGATCCGCCCGAACATCCCGGTCTCCCCGAACATCGCCATCTCCTCGAACAACGCGATTTCCCCAAACATCGCTGTCTCCCCGAACATCCCGGTTCCCCTGCACATCGCGATCTCCCCGAATATCGCTGTCTCCCCGAACATCCCGATTTCCCCGCACATCGCGATCTCCCCGCACATCGCGGTTCTCCCGAACATCCCGGATTCCCCGAACATCGCTGTCCTCCCGAACATCGCGATCCCCCCAAATATGGCGGTCCCCCCGAACATCGCCATCTCCCCGAACAATGCGATCTCCCCGAACATTTCGGTCTCCCCGAAAATCGCGATCTCCCCTAACATTGCCATCTCCCCAAACATCTCGCTCTCCCCGAACATGCCCGGCTGAAGGCACTCAGTTCCCCTCCGCCGCTCCTTTCCGCCGGGTCCGATTGCTGCGGCTGCTGCTTGCCCCGGAGGCCAGGAAGCTTTTGGATGGACTGGCGCGATCTTCCCCAAAGTCGTACTTTCCCCGAACGTCGCGGTTTCCCCGCATCGAACATCGCCGTCTCCCCGAACTTTGCGATCTCCGCGAAAATCGAGTTCCCCTCGAACATCGCCGTCGCCCCGAACATCACCGTCTTCCCGAACTTTCCGATCTCCGCGAAAATCGAGGTCCCTCCGAACATCGCCGTCGCCCCGAACATCGTGGTCTCCCCGAACCTTGCGATCTCCGCGAAAATCGAGGTTGCCCCGAACATCGCGGTCTCCCCAGACATCCCGGTCTCGCGGAACATCGCGGTCTCCCCGAACATCGCTGCCACCCCAGACATCGCAGTCTCCCCGAACATCGCGATCTCTCCGAACATGCCCGGCTGAAGACACTCAGTTCTCCTCCGCGGCTCCTTTCCGCCGGGTCCACTTCCTGTGGCTGCTGCTTGCCCTGTAGGCCAGGAGGCTGCTGGATGGACCAGCGCGATCTCCCCGAACATCGCGGTTCCCCGGAACACCTCAGTCTCCCCTAACATCGCGGTTACCCCTAACATCGCGATATCCGCGAACATCGCGGTCTCCCGGAACATCGCGATCACCCCGAACATCGCGATCGCCTCCAGCATTGCGGCCTCCCGGAACATTGCAATCTGTCCGAAGGTCGCTATCTCCCTGAACATGCCCGGCTGAAGGCGCTCAGTTCCCCTCCGGGGCTCCTTGCCACCGAGTCGGCTTGATGCAGCTGCTGCTAGCCCCGCAGGCCAAGGGGAGCGTCAAAGAAGGCTGAAAAGGAATCCCAGGAGAGTGGAGGGGCCAAAGGGCTCCAGAGGGCAAGGTGGGGCGGGGATCCCTGGTGCAGACCCTCCCTGGTGCAGCCCCGCAGCCCCACTCGCCCTAGGGAAAGAGAAACCAGATCCCCGAACCGTAGCTGGGGTCAGGACAGGGGTGAAGGGGAGTTCCACAGGGAAGCAATCACAGACTCCCCCACCAGCCACAGCCCTGCTCTGCTCTGACCTGCTCTTCACCACACAAACCTTCCAGCACCTCCAGGGCTTCCTGCCCTGGAACTTCCCCCTGAACTTTGCTGCAGACACTCACCTGCACCCAGGGGCTCACCAGACACTTCCTACACCTCCCCTCAGCATTCTCTTTCACCACTCAGGTTGCACCCTTTAACTCTTTGTCTCAGCTCACCGCAGTCACCACACAGGCCTCCCTCACCTCCCCATCCATGAAGGAGCCCTTGGCACCTCCCCCACCAACTAGCACCTTCTCCCCTTTTGCCTGAGGACACACCCCAGCAAACACACCCCACGCTTTCCACAGAACTTAGTGCAGAGGGGTGGGAAGGACCATTTCCCCCAGGATGACTCTGGGAGCGCCCATGAGTAGAGGCACCCACTACTTCCCTTGGGTCCCAGACCACCCTGTTCTTCCTACTGGGGAGATAGGGTTATATAGAACAGTCACTATGCAGACAGGAGTCAGCAAACCCTTTCTAGAAAGGATAGGCTGAAGGCACTTTGGTCCTTGCTGGCCATGGGTACTCTGTGTGTCAAGTCCTGTCCCTTTGTAGAGAAACAGCAGGCAATGGCAACCTGCAAATAAAAGGGAGACCAGATGTGGACACCATCCTAGGTCGCTGACCCCAGGTGAAGGCACATGCTGTGTCCTGGCAATTGCTGCCCCACTCCCCTAGGGTGTCATCTCCAAGTGGTGTAAGCTGAAGAGTCACAGGTGTGTCCGACCCTGCCTGTGGCTTCTGGGTGGTGTGGATGTGATGGGTGTGAGTGGAGGTTCTATGGTTTGGGGTCAATGCCCCCCTCCCTTGCTGCTGGGTGGCATCATCGGTCCCTTGGGGCCATCAGGGACCCTCCCTGAAGCCTCAGGTGTGAGTTGAGGGTGAGGGGTGCACCCATGTGGTGTCCTGGGGACCGGGGCCAACTGCTTATGCAGTTTTTTGGTTCCCTGTGGCCCTGCTCCAGCCCATCTCAGGAGACCCACCTGCGTCTTCTCACTGCCGGGCCTATCTTCCTAATGACCTAAAGGGTGAGGAGCACACCCTGTGATGGGCAGCTCTGAGGCTGTGTGGTCACTGCGCTCCCATAGCTGGAGGCCCATCTCCACCAGGGCCCAGGACCACACCTGGAGCCACTTTTAAGTGAGGGGATTTCATTGCTGTGAGTGGCACAGCCTTGCTTCTGAGCACTAGGGGACCCTGTTGTGATTCTGCAGTTGGCAATTGCCATGAAATTCACATAGCACCTTTTCCAACCACACATGTCTCTGGGATCTTAGGGAGTCCAGGGTCAAATAGCCATAGCCATATTGGTGGGTCCAGCAACACCCCTTATGAGAGTGTGTATGGCTGCATCCCAGCTACAAGAGCAGAGTTGAATAGTGACAGGGGAGGTCATATGACCAGCACAACCTACAATAGTTACTACATTAACTACAAACACTATCCATTCCTGGTACAAATCCAGGAAATGTGAAATTATCATCGAATGAACCCAGCACATCTGTCTAAGCTGGACCTGACACAGGTGTCCGTCTGTTACTTTGCCCTAAATGCACCTCGTGAGTAATAGGGGAGCAAGTAAATGCTTCAGGTCCCTGGGAGAAAGTCAGACCACACACTGTTCACTAGGAGTGACTGGGTATTTGCTGTTTCATGGTGTACACTTACCAAGGTGAATGCACATGTAGCTCCGTGAGGGAGTCTGAAGGAGTCATTGCAGTTGCTGTGGGGTTGAAGGAGCCCACTGTGGCCTCTGGGCTCTCCTTTTAGTAATGGACTCTGGGACTGAGATGTGGCTCAGTTCTCAAAGCTGGGCAAAGGAGCTCAGTTATTTCCTGGGGTGACTCCTTTCAGCCTCCAGGTCATCCATCCTTGCATTTTGTCTTTGTTTGCTGTAATTATTTAACTCTAGCAGTATCCGGGTTGAGTTTCCATTTCTTTTGGATCTTTGACTCCTTTGTTCTATGAGCCATGGGCATACCTTTGTATGGCTGAGGTCCCCAGCTGGCATTGTGACTTCTTTAATTTTTCCATCATTGCACCCTCCTTCCTCCTGACAGTTGACGGCCTCCAATTGAGATCTGTTATTTCAGGATTTTCCATCCCCATTACTACTGGGAGCCCATTTCAGGAACAGCATTTCCTACCCCGACCCCGGCCTTCAGCAACAGGCATCCCTGGGCTTCTTGACAGTCTGCTGCCTTATCCCAGGGCCTTCTTTACATGCTGAGTAAAGAGGAGTCCTCCAGGCATCCCATGAGCCCAGAGGATGGACATCATTCTGGATTTTCATGCTGCAGCCACTCTGGCATGGGCGCTTCTCTGAGCCTTTTGGTTCTTTCCCCTATACCCTGAATTAGAAGTTATGGGTTTTCAACTTCTTGCCCTGTGAACCATCCCTTTCCAAGGTTCCAGGAATTCATGCTTATAGCAGATGGGCGAATTCGCTGGGGCTTTGCCAACATATTAAATCCTGTGACCCGTGACAATAATCACTTTCTTATCTAAACTGAATTCTGCCCTCACCGCCCCTCCTCCCCTCACTGTGCTGGAGCATCCCAGGGCTGCTCCCACACCCTCTCCCGCCTTCTGCAGTCCACATGGACTGCTGCTGAGGGTCCTCCTCATCCAGGCCTTTTCCTGCCACAGCAGGCCTGGCACCTCCATGACAAGGTCATGTGCTCATCGACGTGGGCACAGAGCAGGTGGGACATGTCTGGAGGGGACATGTGGATTCATGGCTGCAGGAAACTTCCCCTCCATGTACTCAAGCAAGGGAGACGCTCTAGTCATTAGCTAGTTTTCATGAGAGTCCTGGATGAGGCACCTCTTACTTTGCCAGCCCAGCTCCTCAGAGGCCTTCACTTGCAGTCACCACAAGGGGGAGGAGGAGATTCACGTTCCACTTCCTCCTACACTAACCCCCTCCTTTGTTTTTCTTCCACAGACACACACTGTCTTTGCTATGACTTCATCATCACGCCTAAGTTCAGACCTGAACCACGATGGTGTGAAGTTCAAGGCCTGGTGGATGAAAGGCCTTTTCTTCACTATGACTGTGTTAACCACAAGGCCAAAGCCTTTGCTTCTCTGGGGAAGAAAGTCAATGTCACAAAAACCTGGGAAAAACAAACTGAAACACTAGGAGACGTGGTGGATTTCCTCAAGGACAACTGCCTGACATTCAAGCGGAGAATTTAATACCCATTGGTAAGTTTAAAATGGCCCAGGGAGCAGACACAGTAGTAACTTAGAGGCATTTATTGGTTTCATGCAAAAAGTAAACCAGAAGTTTGTGTCATCCAAGAGGCTGAGAAGCATGGGCAGGATGCAGCAGAAAGAGCAAGTCCAGGAACCAGGAAAGGAAGCAGGGTGGGGCTCAGGACTTGTCAAGATCAGAGCTGATCTCTTTCCAATGGGGCAGAGCCCCTCATTCTGCAGGCCCGGATGTCTTGTGAGCACGAAGCCCATGGACACGGCAGAGGATCTTGGCAGTTCCTCTTCAATGGACAGACGTTCCTCCTCTTTGACTCAAACAACAGAAAGTGGACAGCACTTCAACCTGGAGCCAACAAGATGAAAGAGAAGTGGGAGAAGAACAGGGATGTGACCATGTTCTTCCAGAAGATTTCAATGGGGGACTGTAAGACATGGCTTGAAGAATTTTTGATGTACTGGGAACAAATGCTGGATCCAACAAGTAAGTGAGAGGGGAAAAAAGGAAGCTGTCTTGAGTTCGTATATTATCAGCCCAGTGTGTGAGTGTGTGTGAGTGCGTGTGTGAGCGTTTGAGTGAGTGTGAACATGACCCCCTCCTGAGAGGCTCCTCCTGGGGTGTGCTGGCGTTCCTGTGCTATCTCATCCTTCTCTGCCTTCTTCCTCCTGACTCCTCTTCCTCCCTGCACTTGCTTCTGCTCCACTCACTGTGCATTTCTCACCAACTTCGAATCTGTGGGTGTCATAGTGTTTCCATATCTTTTTCGTTAGTGTTCCTTTCTCCTAGAATCGCCTTTTCTTTCCTCTCCCCTCGTCTGTTTCTGTAAATCCATCAAAATCATCTCCAATGCCAGGGCCCAAGACCCTCCCCTCCCTGGCCTTGGGGCATTACCTCCTCTTCCGCCAGAGCAGGAGGGTGGGCTGTGTTGTCACCTTGCTTCCCTCAGCAGCCATGTGAGCTCCCTGAGGACAGGGGACACCCCCTCTCCCTTCCTACCCCAGGACCTGTCCCAGAGGTTGCCCCACAGCAAAGGAGGACAAAAGGTCTGCCTTCTAGGATGACCTGGGGTGGCAGGAGCTCAGGAGGCATCCCCTAATATTTAGGGCCTGGACAAGGGTTGTCACTCCTGTGTTTGCATTTCAGAACCACCCTCTCTGGCCCCAGGCACAACCCACCCCAAAGCCATGGCCACCACCCTCATTCCCTGGAGCCTCCTTATCATCCTCCTCTGCTTCATTCTAGCTGGCTGCTGTGGAGAGTTGTTTAGATTGACAGGTACTGGGGGCAATATTGGGAGGGGAGCAAGGGGCAGATGGGTGAGATGGGAGGACGTGGAAGAAGAATTCCCAGAGTCCCAGAGGCCGGGAAGTTCTCATCCTGACATGAGTCAGATGAATGAGAACTGGTGTCGCCTGTTGGCAATGACCTGGGCAGCTCAACCTTGAGTTCTGATGGATTCTCACTGTCAGAGGCCAGAGGCAAAGGGAGGGGCCCATACCAAGGCTCAAGGCCTGTTGAGCTTGAGAGGGTTTCGCTAATTCAGGTCTGTTTCAGACCAGGTTCCTATTCGGGAAGGGTAGTGGTGTGTGGCCTGTAGGCAGCAGGAACTCAAGCGTGGGCAGTCTGCAGAGTAGGAGCGGAGCAGCATGGCTGCTTCACCTAGGATGTCAAGGCAAGGGCATCCCTGGAGGAGGCTAAGAAGAGACTGATCTGGGCAAATCCCAGGATGAGGGGGCTGTGAGGGCCTTGGCCCACCCAATTCCAAAGGCTGCATTCCCAGAGAAAGCAGCTCGGGTCCCAGCAGTTAAGGTGGAAGGTGAACAGTGGAGCATGTGTGGACTGAGGTTCAAGAAAAGGCCAGGCCCCTTGGACCCATGGGATTCCTGGCCGGGTCCTGGGGCGATGCCCCTGTCATTCTGCCTCCTTCACACTCCAGATCCTGAGCCAGCTGATGGCCCTACCTGGAGCAGAGTGGACTCAGACCGGGAGGCTGAGCTGCTGCTGGAGTTCCATGCTCACCACTGAACTTGGTCAGGAATGAATGGGGCGGGGCAGGGGCAGTCCCATTCAGAGCTATGGGTGCAGCTCCCAGGGTGAGGAGAGGCTGAGAGCAAAGGGGAAAGAAGGAGGTTTGCCTGGAAGGCCACCCAAGGCCAGGGAACATAGATACAAAGACCTCTCTTTGGACAGACCTCCCCCTGGTCCTCTAGACCCTTCTATGAGAAGGGGGAGCAAGCCCTCAATGAGGGTGCAGACTCCTCATTACCAGCCTCAGTTCTGAGCCCCCATGTGCTGTAACAGGACCTGGGCTGGCTCTGTGGTGTGGTGAAGGAGGGTGGAGGTTGGGACAGGCTGCAGTGCCAAGGGTAGCGTTGGAGGGAAAAACATGTTCTTTACTTGGCGGAAAGGTTCTGAAATGGGGAGGGCCTGGGAGGGATCACCCAGGAGAACAGACCCAGGTTTTTCTCAGCCACTTAAACCAACGCTTCATCTTTTCTGAAGGTGGAAGATGATATCAAGAAACCTCTGTTAGCCTCGTCTGGTTCCTGCTCTCCCTTCAGTGAGGCTGCCTGTCTACTCACCACTGTGCCTTTCTGGAAAGCAGGAGTTCAAGCCTTAGCAAGCCCACCGGCCCCCAGCACATGATGAGGACATTGTAGACTCAACTTCTCATGCCAGTCATTATCTTTGCTGATGATCCTAACAGCCATTTTTCTTAACATCTTCTGCCACTTTCTCTCGGTGGTAATGGATGGAATTCCTGCACAAGTTTTAACTGAACAAGAAATCCCAGCAAAAGGCATTTTCTTTTTACTTCTTTGTGGAAAAGCAGACACTTCTCTGAAGCATGACCTTATTCTTCCAAACAGTATTGCTAGTAAAATATCATGCTAGACTTTAGACCTCAGGGATCCTTTCCATGCACTGACCAAAAATTGTGATAATCCTTTTTATTTTTATGGCTTTTTACAGTTTCTCATTCTGTCAACCATATTGGAGTGAAGTGGTGGCATACGCATCACTCACTGTAATCTCCATCTCCTGGGCTCAAGTGATCCTCTAGACTCAGCCTCTAGAATAGACTACAGGCGCATGCCACCAGGCCCGGCAAATTGTTTTATTTTTAGGTAGAGATAGAGTCTTCCTATGTTGCCCAGGATACTCTTCAAATCTTGGTCTCAAGCAATCCTCCCATCTTGGCCTCCCAATGCTCTGGGATTACAGACATGAACCACAGTGCCTGTTGTAGAAATTTTTTAATTATTTAATATGAAAATATTACATTCATTATTATTTTATTTAGTAAATAAAATAACAGAGAGCCCAGAAATAAACCTGCACACTTAACTGCCATCTAATCTTCAACAGAGATGAGCAATGTGGGAAAGATTCCCTATTAGAAAATTAGTGCTGGGATATCTGGCCAGCTATATGCAGAAGAATGAAACTGAGCCCCTAGCTCTCCCCATATATGTTAAATAACTCAACATGGATGAAAGATTTAATGTAAGTACTAAAACTGTAAAAATCCTGGAACATAACCTGCGAAATACCAATGCAGACATAGCGCCTGGCAAAGATTTCATGAAGAAGACACTAAAAACAATTGGAACAACAACAAAAATGGACAAATGGGACCTCATTAAACTAAAGAAATCTGCACAGAAAAAGCAACTAGCAACACACTAAACAGACAGCCTGTAGAATGGGGGAAACTATTTGCAAAGTATGCATCTGACAAAGGTCCAATATCCGGAATCTATAAGGAACTTAAACAATTGAACAAGCAAGAAGAAAAAAACCCAATTAAAATTGGGCAAAGACATGAATACACTTTTCAAAAGAAGACCTACAATTGATCAACAAGCATAAAAAATGCTCAATATCACTAATCATCAGATAAGTGCAAATCACAACTGCAATGAGTTACCGTCTCTAACCAGTCACAAAGTCGGAGATGTTGGTGAGGCTGCAGAGAAAAGGAAACAGACACCGTTGGTGGGAAAGCAAACGTGTTCAGCCACTATGGAAAGCAGTTTGGAGATTCCTCCAAGAACTTAAAATAGAACTACCATTCTACCCAGCGATCCTACTACTCGGGATATATCCACAGGAAAAGAATTCATTTTATCAAAAAGACAACTGCACCAATATGTTCATTGCAGTGCTGTTCTCACTAGCAAGGACACAGAATCACAATCTAAGTGCCCAGGAACAGTGAATTGAATGAAAACAAATGTGGTACATAGACACCATGGAAATCTATGCAGCCACAAAACACAGCAAAATCATGTCCTTTTCAGCAACATGGATGGAATAGGAGGCCATTATCCTAAGCAACCTAATGCAAGAACAGAAAACCACATACTGCATGTTCCCATTTGAAAGTGGCAGCTAAACATTGAATTCACATGAACCACAGATGCTGGAAATCACCAGACCAGGGAGAAAGGAGGATCACCTGGGCTGAAAAATCACCTGTTAGGTATCATGCTTACTGTTTAGGCGATGGGATCATTGGGACACCAAGCTTCAGCCTCCCAGAATCTACCCATGTAAAAAATCTGTATATGTACCTTTTATTATATAGGTTGAAATTAAAGATGAATAAATAAAATGACACAAGGCCAAAAACAAATGGGGTTAACTGACCAAAGTAAGAGAACTCTGCACTATGAACCAAAACCCAGCTCAAAAAGAAACTCTAGTCATTGAAAATAATCATAAGTTGTCTGATGATAATTGTATAAAAATTTGTATGATGATAATTGTATAATAATTATGTAAGTGCCAAAACCATAAAATTAAACACTCCATAATGGAATTACAGATGATTTCCATCTTGTTCTTTATACCCTTACTTTTTTTTCCATTTTCAAGTGACATTTTTGTTTATCCTCAGGAAATCCTTGCTGTCAGCCTTCTCCTTCTGCACCCACCACCTCCTTTTCCACTGTCATCCTCAGCCCTTCCTCTGGTCTGGGACTGTGGCTTCCTTGGCACTGAAGGTCCAAGAGCTACATTCAGCGTCGGGAGAGAGGATAATGCAGGGCCGGTTGTGTAGGTGCTCTCAGCATTGCAGAGGAACCTAACAGCTCGAGCCCTCTATTGCAGACAGCTGCGTTTCTCCATCAGGTTAGCTACAACAAAGCCAGCCTTGCCCTTTTCCTCGTTGTTTTTTTCTAATCCTACCGAACTCATACTTGAAAATTTATATTCTTCCTCCTAACATTTCTTTCCATTTCTTGTTTGCACAATATATCCTGATTTATTATGCCCAGAAAACACTGGACTCACCATGTCAGTGATAGCTGCAAGATCACAGTCTCCACTTGCTGGAAGGGCACATGGGGTTTGAAGCCCTTCAAAAGCCCCAGCCCCAGAGAACTCTATTTGGCCTGTCTGGGACTCACTGGAAAAGCCCCATTCACTGGGCTTGTCATTGTTTGACCCGCTGAGGTCTCTTTCTAGGGAAAAGCCAGATCCTCAGAACACTGGCTAAAAGCAGTAATTGCAACTGTACAACCCCACCGTTTGCATGTGGGGCAAACAAGAGGCTAGTGGGGGAAATTGAGAGAAATATTTGGGGAATGAGATGTGCATAGAGGCTGGCACATGCCCAGGAAGCACCTGAGAAGGCCACATCTCTGACCTTTGGCTGACCTGGAGGTTCTGTTCAGGCAGGAAGTGGAGCTGCAGTGGTGACATCAACTGCCTGCCTGAGTGCGGCAGGGGCAGGAGTGCACCACACACACAAAGCTCTCCACACTGGTCAGAGAGTCGCTGGCTCAAGGCATTGATGCAAACCTCTGTCCAAGCTCACCTAACTGAGCAGAGACTTCAGGGTCCACCTGTGACAGGGAATACTGATGTTATAAGATCCATCCAGAAAGTCACTAAACAAGCAGCAGCAACACACCTTGAAGAGAGGGGACATCTGATTTCCAGAGCTGTCACATTGTATTCTTGTAAACATTCAGTTTCATCTCAAAAAAACACAAGAGATACAAAGAAGCAGGGAAGGATCCCCAGATACAAACAAGGAACCAGTCCCTGGAACTGTCCCCAAGGAAGCCCAGCCATTGGCCTTAGTGAGTACTCAGTGTCACTCCGAGGCAATGGCAGTCAAGGGGAGACTGTGCGGAGGAGACTGTTCAGCTTCCTCACTTCCATGGAGACAGGACTCAGCAGAGGTGGTGCTAGAGACTGAATGTCTATGTCCCCCCAAACATAGTGCCTAATGTGTACTAGGAGAGGGAGGATTTGATCAGTTATTATGTTATGAGAGAAAAGCCCTCAAGAATGGGGCTGGATGGCCAGGCATGGTGGCTCATGCCTGTAATCCCAGCACTTTGTGAAGCTGAAGTGGGTGAACCACTTGAGGTCAGGAGTTCGAGACCAGCCTGGCCAACATGGTGAAACCCCATTTCTGCTAAAAGTACAAGTATTAGCTGTGCATAGTGGCAGGTGCCTGTAATCCTACCTACTCAGGAGGCTGAGACAGGGGAATTGCTTGAACCCGGGAGACAGAGGTTGAAGTGAGCCAAGACCGTGCCACTGTACTCCAGCCTGGGCAATGAGTGAAACTTCGTCAAGAAAAGAAGTAAGGAAGGAAGGAGGGAAGGAACGAAGGAAGGAAGGTAGGAAGGAAAGAGAAGGGAAGGAAGGAAGGAAGAAAGAAGGAACGAAGGAAGAAAAAAGGAAAAGAAAGGAAGGGAAAGAAAGAAAAAGAAAAGAAAACATGAAAGTAAATCTTTGTGACTTGGGGTTTGGCTCAGGCTGCTAAAGTAGTATATACCAAGGCAATATTGACAAAAGAAAAATAGTTCAATTTGACTTCTTCCACAGGTGAAACTTCTTTGCTTCAAAAAGAATGCCATTTAGAAAGTGAAAGGACAACTTACAGCATGGAGAAAATATGTGCAAATTATATACCTGGTAAGGGACTGGTATCCCGAATATATAAAGCACTCTTACAACTCAATATTGTAAGGAGAAATAATGCAATATAAATACGCAGAAAGGTTTTGAGTGAACATTTCTCCAGAGAAGTATACATTGGTCACTAAGCCCATGAAAAGAGGCTCAACATCTGTAGCCATTAGGGAAAGGCAAATCACAGCCACAAGAAGATGCCACCTCACACCTAGTAGGATGGCTGTCATCATAATCACAGTGAGGACATGGAGAGACAGGATCCTTCACCCCTGCCAGAGGCAGAGCGCAGGGAGCTGGAGTCGGGGTGGAGTGTTGGTGAGAGTATGTCCTGGGGGGCTGTGATGGTGAATATTAGCTGGCCAGTGGATTGGATTAGGGGGTGCCTAGGTGGCTGGTAATGTATTCTTTCTGGGTGTGTCTGTCAGGGTGTTGCAAGAGGAGAATGACATTTGAGTTAGGGGACTGGGAGATGTACCACACCGTGGGCTGCCAGCTGGGCTAGAAGAGAGCAGACAGGAGAGGGTGGGGTGACCCTGTGGGCGGAGCTCTCTGGCTTCTCTCTGTCTTCTCTGGGGGTTCTTGCATCCTTCCTCCTTGGACATCAGACTGCAGGTTCTTTTGCCTTAGGGCTCTGGGACTTGCACTAGCAGTTTCCCACTTCCAGGGGCTCTGGGAGCTTTGGCGGGGCTGAAGCCTGCCCTATGGACTTCCCCAGTTTTGAGGCTTTCAGACTTGGACTGGCCTTTACTGGTTTCCCTCTTCCCCAGCTTGCAGACGGTCTACCATTGGACTTCACCTTGAAATCCCATGTGCCAATTCTCCCTAATAAACTCATGTATATATATACATATATGTATATATCTGTGTCCTGTTGGTGCAGTCACTCTGGAGAACCCTGAGTAACCCGGGGGTGGGGGTTGTCCCTGTGTCACTCTCTTCCCATTTTTGGGGCGGGGGTTTCTCCTTGTTCTCCTGCCACCTGCTGCTTCTTCCCCTTTTCCCATTTTCTCTCTGAACCTATCTTTTCCACACATCCCGGGCTTTTCTCAGCCTCAGGACGTCCATCCTGGAAGGGGCCTCAGCCCAGCGGAGTAACCAGGAGCCCTGGACCACAGGCGACGGGGTCGGGGAGGGGACAAAAAGAAGCTTCTGGGCAGATCCGTGGACCCAAAGTACAGGGGGAAGTTCAAGGGCAGGGAGCCCTGGAAATGCTGGAGGGTTTGTGTGGTGGAGGGCCGGTGAGAACAGAGCATCTCTGTCTGGGATGTCTGTGCTGGCGTTTCCGCGAGATCCCCACCCTCACCTCTGGTCATGCATGTGTCCTGGTAGTTCAGGCTATTTCCGCCCCAGGGCGCTGTGGAGGTGCCGGCCTCACCAGAGAGACCCTCTGTGCCCTCTGGCGCCCTCCAATCCTCTCGTCCCTCCCATCCTCCTGCTATTATAGGAGATAAGAAAGAAATCATTAGGTAGATAGGGTAAAAAGGGTCCCAGGCAAAAATTTTCCTTCTATCAAAAAGCAGCTCAGAAAGTGCTCCTTTTCTAACCTCAAGCAGTTCACAGAATCACTTGTCTTCTAACAAAGAGTATCCTAGAAGATCAGTAAGGAACCAGGGCACAGAACTACCCCCTGCGAGGGCGCCGCCCACCAGCAGCCTCAAGCAGTCAGGCAGGGGATCCGCGCTGGAGCCTCGCTGTGGGAGCCCCAAGGACCCCAGCTGTAAAGTCACATCTCCGCAGCAGCCCCGTGTTAAAATCCTCCGCGCCCCCTGCACCAGGCTGTAGGAGGAAACCATCAGCTGTCTCTGATTTCCCATTTCCTCAAGCCCGGAGACAAACATTGTCCCCTACCGCGGTGGGTGGAGTCCTCACACGTCTTCCAAAGGCGGTTCCGCCCCGCGGGTACCCGCCAGGCGCCGAGTACCTTCCGGTGGGACATCTGTGGCAGCCGGGCGCCACCTGCGGGGCATCACTCAGGCAGGACCCGGCCCAAGCTCGAGTGATGCAGGCGCCACCGGAGGAGCGCTCAGAACCCGGAGGGACTAGGCGGGGCGCTGAAACCACCCGCAACGAACTTTGACGAAAGCCTTTTGCAATCCGCAAATGCCTTTAGTATCCTCCCTGAGGCGAGCAAGAGACAAAAATGACTTTAGAGCGACCCCGACCCTATTTTACCACCCACAGACGCACAAAAACGAACACAGCAAAAGTACAAAACCCAATCCCTGCTCTTTATGAAACAGGCATTTAAGAACATAAAGAAGCAGCGCTCACGGGGGAGGAAATATTTGCAAAACAATGAAGTGAAATGATCTCCTGGGAAAGGTGGGAAGCAGGAGAAAGCCTGAGTGAAACGTCAGGGAGTTTCTCCGCCCTTCGGCTCCACCCGGGAGACCAAAGCCCTGGACCGCTCAGCGGGAGGCTCAGACGTTTCCCCCGCGCGGTGAACAGCAGTGTGCTCTGCATGCCGTCGCCAAGTCCCGGTCCCAGAGGCGATGGCTGAGGGCCCCACGTTCCTTCATTGCATCCTGGCTCTGCTTCAGCTGCGGGATTGTCCCTGGACCGCGCGGGTCGGTGAGTTCCAGTAATGGGTCGGAGAAAGAGGAGAGGGCATCGCGGAGGACGGATCTTTGTGACCGCGCCGCGCCTTTCTCAATTCCCCAGGCAGGGCTCCTTATGCCTCTGTCGCGTCCCTGGGGTTGATTCTCCCTGCCTGAGAAAACAGAGTGGTATAAGCGAGGCCAGAAACTAAGCGCAGTAAAACAGCTCGTTGTCTGGGATAAATGCCAAAATTCTTGGTCTGGCGGCCAAGGAAATCAAGGATCGGGACGAACACCCACGGAGTGAGATAGGAGCAGGAGTTTAATAGGCGAAAGGAAAAAACAGCTCTCTGTCACAGAGAGGCCCATGTGGCCGGAACAGCCGGTTAGAACCAGATGTACCACCTGCATAGGGCAGTCACTAGCAGTCCCCACCCCATTCTTAATCGTGCAGGCAGGCTCTTTGTGCCGCTCTGCGCTACTTACCTGCCTGTGATAAAAGGGGATGGTGAGTTTATGTGCCTGTTCCCAGGCACCTTCTTGCAGCTGCAGGCATCCCCACCCTGTGCACGCTTCCTGCTTCCCAATCTCAGTGTGCCTAAAGAAACGGACGGGGGCCAGACGCCAGGGTTCACGTTTGTAATCGCAGCATTTTGGGAAGCCGAATCGGGTGGATCAGCTGAAGTTAGGAGTTCGAGATAAGCCTGGCCAACCTGGCGAAACCCCATCTCTACTAAAAATACAAAAATTAGCTGGACGTGGTCACGTTCGCCTGTAATCCCAGCTACTTGGGAGGCTGAGGCAGGAAAATCACTTGAACGCGAGAGAGGATGTGGGATGAGCTGAGATCAGCCATTGCACTCCACCCTGGGCTCTGTCAAAAAAAGAAAAAAAAAAAAACAAACAAGAAACAAAAAGCAAACAACAAAAAAAAAAAAAAAAAAGGAAGAAGGGAAGGGAAATGGACAGGAATATGCTCACTGAGCCCCACTGTTTTTGCAGGGACCCATCCTATGTATGTGAAGTTCGATCATTATCCAGGTAGTTCCTCCTTCTGTGCCCAAGCTGCTTATCTTTGTTTTACAGCCTGATCTTCTAGGCTGCTCTTTGTTAGAAGACAAGTGATTTCTTTAAACTGCTCGAGGTTAGAAAGGGAGCAGTTTCTGAGCTGCTTTTTGTTAGAAGAAAAGTTTTTTGCTGGGGACTCTCTTTACCCTGTCTACCTGAATGATTTCTTTCTTATTTCCTATAGTAGCAGGAGGATGGGAGGGACGAGAGTTTTGGAGGGGGCCAGAGGGCACAGTGGGACTCTCTGGTGAGGCTGGCACCTCCACCGTGCCCTAGGGCAGAAGAAGCCTGAGCTACCAGGACACAGGCATGACCAGAGGTGAGGGAGGGGATCTTGCAGAAACGGGAGCACACACATCCCAGACAAACAGAGATGCTGTCTTCTCACTGGCTCTCCACCACACAAACCCTCCAGCACCCCCAGGGCTCTTAAACTTTGCCCTGCACTTTGCTGCACTCACCTGCAACCAGGGGCTCACCAGACACTTCCCTCCCAATCGCCTCACCACCCACTGCCACCAAACAGGCCACATCCTTTTACCTTCAATCTCAGCCCAGCCCTCTCACCCCACAGGCCTCCCTCACCTCCCCATCCATGAGGGTGCTCTCACCACCTCTCCCACCAACTGGCACCTTCTCCCCCTTGCTGAGTACACACCCACACACCCCAGAACCTGTGCAGGGGGGATGGGAAGTACCATTCCCCACAGGATGATCATGGGAATGCAGGTGAGTAGAGACACCCACTTCTGCCCTTGGACCAAGACCTGCCTATTCTTCCTATTCAGGAGCCAGCATCATATAGAATGGTGGGCTGGAGGTGGCAAATCCTTTCTAGAAAAGGAAGGCAGGAGACGCTTTGGTCTTTTCAGGGCATGGGTTCTCTGTCTCTATGTCAAGTCCTATCCCTTTGTAGAGCAATAGCAGTCCAGGACAACCTGAAAATAAAAGAGGGAACAGAATTGGACACTATCCTAGGTTACTGACCCCAGATGAGTATACACAGAGTGACACAACAGTGGATGGACCATCCCCTAGGTTGGCATCTCCAGATGGGGTCTCAGGTGCAACTCCAAAAGTCAGAACCAGTTCTGCCCTGCCTGTGGCTTCTGGGTGGTGTGGATGTGATGGGAGTCAGGTTCCCATGGTTCGGGGTCTGCTCTCCCTTCTTTTGCTGCTGAGTGGTATCTGTGGTCCACCAGGGCCATCAGGGACCCTCCCTGAAGCCTCAGGTGCGAGCTGAGGGTGAGAGGGTGCAGCTATGTGGTGTCCTGGGGATTGAGGCCAATTTCTTGTGCAGCTTCTTGGTTCCCTGTGGCCCTGCTCCTGCCCATCCCAGGAGAACCACCTGCCTCTTCTCACTGCTGGGCCTATCTTCTTAATGACCTAGAGGGTGAGAAGCCCATCTGTAATGGACAGCTCTGAGGCTACATGGTCACTGCCCTCTTATGGCTAAAGGCCATCACTGCCAAGGCATGGTACTCTACACGAGCCACTTTTTAATGTGTGAAGATTTCCCTGCTGTGTGTGGCATTGCCTTGCCTCTGAACATTCACATGGAATCTCTGTTGTGATTCGCCAATTACACATTGTAACCACATATACCTCTAGGATCTTAGGGGCCCTTGGGTCACTGGGCACTTAAGGCAGGTCCAGCCTCACTCATCATTCATGGATTGTCTATGGCTGCTTTTGAGCTACACCAGCAGCATTGAGTAGTCACAATGGAGAATATATTCCCTGCACACCTTTACATATTTACAAAATTGCCCGTCACAGCAAACTCTAGTGGCCATAAATATCTTTGGAAAAGGTCACAAAGAATCATTGCACTTGCATTGGGGTTAAAGGGTCCTTCCTCACTGGAAACTGGTGTCTTCTTCTAGTCATGGGTTCATAGTCTGAGAAGTGACTTAATTCTGCAAATTGGGAAAAGCAGCCTTGTTCTTGATGGAGTGGCTGCTTTCAGCCTCCTGGTCATCCATCATTTGTTTCATCTGTGTTTGTTGTAATTATTTAAATCCAGCAGTACCTGGGTTGGGTTTCCATCTCTTTTGGATCTTGGACCCCTTTGTTATATGAGCCATAGATATAGCTTTGTATGGCTGAGGTCCCCAGCTGGCATTGTGACTTCTCTAATCAATTCCATCATTGCACACTCCTTGCTTCTGACAGTTCACAGCCTCCACCTGGCATCTGTTATTTCAGGATTTTTCATCCCATTACTACTGGGAGTTCATTTTAGGAACAGCATCTCCTACCCCCAACCCTGGCCTTCTGCAATAGGCATCCCTGAGCTTCATCCCATTCTGGTGCCTTCTCATGGGACCTTCTTTATACCCCAGGTAAACGGGAGTCCTGCAGGCTTCCCATGAGCACAGTGGATGGAAATTGTTCTGAATTTTCACACACAGATCCCTCTGACATGGGCAGTTCTCTGAATCTGTGTTCCTTCCCTCTACTACTGGCCTTAGATATTCAGATTTTCTATTTCTTGCTGTGTGGACCATCCCTTTGCCCAAGGTTTCAGGAAGGCATCCTCATAGCAGATAAGCACCATCACCAGGGGCTTTGCCAACATGTTAAATCCTGTGACCATAATAATTAATTCTTCTTTATCCAGTGGGGTTCCATCCTCACTCCATCCTACCATGCACCAGCACCCTCAGGGGTGGACCCACACCCTCTCCCACGTCCCACAGTCCACGTTGGCTGCTGCTGAAGATCCTCTGCCATCCAGGCCCTTCCTCCCCTAGCAGGCCTGACACCTCTCATGTGTTGACCGATGTGGACAGAGGGGCAGTGGGACATGTCTGGGGGCATGTGGTTTCTCAGCAGGCAGAGACCTCCTCCTCCTCTTCCTTCTCCTTCTCCTCCTCGTCCTCATGCAAGGGGTGAGCACTTGCCTTAAACTTGTGGACACCACAGTTCTGGAGGGGGAACTCCTTTCTGGGCCAGCCCAGCCCTCCAGAGGTGTCCTCTTATTGTCACAGTGTGGAGGAGGGCTAACTAGGGGTCTTTCTCTCCCCACCCACCCCTCACCTGCCTTTCTCCACAGACCCTCACTCTCTTTGCTATGACATCACCATCATCCCTAAGTTCAGACCTGGACCACGGTGGTGTGCAGTTTAAGGCCAGGTGGGTAAAAAGACTTTTCTTCACTATGACTGTGGCAACAAGACAGTCACACCCGTCAGTCCCCTGGGGAAGAAACTAAATGTCACAAAGGCCTGGAAAGCACAGAACCCAGTACTGAGACAGGTGGTGGACATGCTCACAGAGCAACTGCTTGACATTCAGCTGGAGAATTACACACCCAAGGGTAAATTTCCGATGGCCCAGGACAGGAGGGAGCAGACACAGTGGTAGGTTAGAGGCATTTATAGTTTTCATGTAAAAATACAAATGGGGGCTGGGCACCGTGGCTCTCGCCTGTAATCTCAGCACTTTGGGAGGCTGAGGTGGGCCGATCACAAGGTCAGGTATTTGAGACAAGACTGATCAACATGGTGAAACCCTGTCTCTACTAAAAATGCAAAAATTAGCCAGGTGTGGTGGTGCACGCCTGTAATCCTAGCTACTTGGGAAGCTGAGGCAGGAGGATCGCTTGAACCCAGGAGGCAGAGGCTGCAGTGAGCTGAGGTTGTGCCACTGCATTCCAGCCTGGGCAACAGAGTAAGACTTTGTCTCAAAAAAAAAAATTACAAATGGGAAGGTCATCTTACCCCTCAAGAGGTCTAGAGGCAAGGCTAAGATGTGGCAGAGAGAGTAAGACCAGGAAATTGTAAGGGGAACAGGATGGGGGTGCAAAATTTGTCAAGACCAGAGCTAATCTCTCTCTAATGGGGGCAGAACCCCTCACCCTGCAGGCCAGGATGTCTTGTGAGCAGAAAGCCGAAGGACACAGCAGTGGATCTTGGCAGTTCGGTTTCAATGGACAGGTCTTCCTCCTCTTTGACTCAGAGAACAGAATGTGGACAACGGTTCATCCTGGAGCCAGAAAGATGAAAGAAAAGTGGGAGAATGACAAGGATGTGACCATGTCCTTCCATTACATCTCAGTAGGAGACTGCACAAGATGGCTTGGGGACTTCTTGATGGGCATGGACAGCACCCTGGAGCCAAGTGCAGGAGGTAACAGAAGAAAGAGAAATGGGGATCTCAAGTGGGTATCCCTGGAGGAGGCTCAGAAGAAAGCGATCTGGGGTAATCCCAAGAGGAGGGGGTTTTAGTTCCTGGGCACACTCAATTCCTATGGCAGAAGTTCGGGGCTTCATTCCAGAAAAACCAGTTCAGGTACCAGCAAGTAATGTGGAAAGTGAAGAGAAGAGAGTGTCCAGGACGAGGTTTAGAAAGAGCCCAAACCCCTTGGACACATGGGATTCCTGGCCGGGCCCTGGGCTGATGCCCCTGCCATCCCACCTCCATCACACTCCAGATCCTGAGCCAGCTGATGGTTCTGTCTGGAGCAGAGTGGACTCAGAGACCAGGGATATGGTGGCACATGGGGGCAGGTGAGCTGCTGCTGGAGTTTCATGCTTACCACTGAGCTCACTAGGAATGGATGGCACAGGCCATGGACAGTCACATTCAGAGTTATGAGTGCCACTTCAAGGTGAAGTGGGAAGCTCTCTGATGTGGTACATCAAGGAAATGGTTGGTACAGGCTTCAGGGCTAGGGCTGGGTGCTCAGGGAAAAACCTGCCCCTCAGTGACAGGGGCTGAGAGATGGGGAGTAGTGACTATGGAGGGGTTTCCCAGGACAAATGACCCAGGATTTCTTCAGCAACATAAACCAACGCTGTGTCTTTTTGGAAGGGTGAACATGTTCCCAAGAAGGCACCGTGAGCATGGTCTCCTTCAAACTCTTTATTCTTGCTGGCAGCATGTCCATCATAATATAAAGTTAGCAGTAAAATATTCCACTAAAGTGCAGTATGTTTTCTCATGTTGGTATTACATTTCTGTTTCTATGTCAGACTGGAACATCTGAACTAGCAAAAGATTAAGCAACCCAAATGCTGGATTAAAAAAATGTTAAATCTTTCAAATATATTAATGAGGACTTATGAGTAACACACAATAAGAAGTACCACATGAATCTAAAACTCTCCACATAGTTTCAAAAATATGGAGATCAAATAATAGGGCAAAGAAAGCACCCTGATCTATATTTTCAGTAAAATGAGTAGATAGGAAATGCCTAAATCCATCAGATCCTTGTCTGTAAAACAGATAATCGAAACAACTGGTGAATCTTGGGTAGTGTCTGAGCATGAGATGGATATAATGTATGGATGTGAAATCTGTTTTGGTGATTGTATTGTGCTTATTAGGAGAGTGTCGTGGTTTGTAGGAAGAACACTAAAGTATGGGGCATGAGGTGGTGTCATTAAAGATGAGGCATCAGCGTGGCAGCTTGCTCTCAAGTAGTGCAGGCAGAGAAGTTCTCTGGATTCTGCTTGCAAATACTTTGCAATTCTTGGTGGTTTCACATTGGATTTTTTGTTTGTTTTGTTTTGTTTTGTTTTACTAGTTGAAAGTGGGAACGTAAGAAAAACATACTTTTAAGAAACTGATGTAAAGAGATGAATACCTCAATAAATCCACTACGGTTCCTTCTCCTCCAAAGCCAGGGCCTCCAGGTGTTTCCCTCTCACTCTCTGTTCTCTGCTTTGGGCAGCTTCTCCTGCCTTCTCCTCTTCTGGAGGCAACTCCCAGGCCCTTCTAGAGCCGGAAGCAGCTCAGTCAAAACAGGAGCTGGGGTCATTCAGGTTCACAGGCCTTGATCCTCACTTGAACGCCGGTGCTGGCAGGAGGCGAATCAGAGCAAAGACTCACCAACTCTTCTGAGATTAGAGCAGCTGTGTTAGCTGCGTAGGTGTGTGCATGTGGTGTGCATTGTGTGTGTGCATGTGTGTCTGTGTCTCTGTGTGTATGTGTGTTTCCATGGATTTTCTGCCTGAAACTCATGACTATAATAGAAATTTCCCACACTTCCTCCCTGTCCCTTCTCACCTCCTGACATCTCTTCCTCTCTGATCCTCTATGGTCAAACTCTCCTGGCCTATTCCTGGTCCTATCTTGCTGCCTCCAGGCTTTCTGTTGTGGTGCATCCTCTGGCAAGTATTCCATTTCCCACCAGCTCAGAGTCAGTCATGATTTAATAGGTGGGCACAAATGTCACCTCTCATGAGGTTAGCCATACCTTCCTGTGTTAGGATTCTCTGGAGAAACAGAAGTAACTGTGTGTGTGTGTGTGTGTGTGTGTGTGTGTGTGTGTAGGCAGAGAGAGAGACAGAAAGATTTATTATTAGAAATTGCCTCACACCAATATGTGGCTGGTAAGCCCACCATCTGCAGTGTGGGCCACCTGGCTGGAGACCCAGGAGAGCTGATGGGGCATGTGCAGTCTGCTGGAGGATTTTTTTTTTTTTTTGACAGGTCAGTCTTTTAGATCTTTCAAAGCATCCACTAATTAGATCAAGCCCACCTCTGTTACAGGGGTAATCTGCTTTACTCAACATTCACCAATTTAAACATCAGTCTCATCCAAATCACCTTCCAGGTTGACACATGATATCACACTTCCCCAGGCTAAATTATTTCCCGCTCCTGTGTCCTGAACCCACAGTGAGAGGACTTCACTGTGTGAGACCGGATTGAATGAAGAAAATGTGGTCCACACACACCATGAAAATCTATGCAGCCATGAAAGACAACAAAATCAAGTTCTTTCCAGCATCATGGATGGACCTGGAGGCCATTATCATAAGCGACCTAACACAGAAGTAGAAAACCGCATGCTGCATGTTCCCATTTATGAGTGGGAGCTAAACATTGAATACACATGAATGTAAAGATGGAGACACTGGAGATCACTAGACAGGGGAGTGGGGAGGGCAACATGGACTGAAGAACTACCTGTTGGGTACTATGCTTACTGGCTGAATGATGGGATCGCTGGGGCCCCAAGCCTCAGCCTCCCACAATTGACCCATGTGACAAACCTGCATGTGTACCCTTTACGATAAGAATTGAAATAAAAAATTAATAAATAAAATAAAATCACATGAGGCCAAAAAAAAGAATTAACTGATAGGAGCGAGAGAGAGCTCTGCACTATGAACTCTATCCCTGCTCTAAAAATACACACTCTTGGTCAGGCTCACACCTGTAATCCCAGCACTTTGGGAGGCCAAGGTGGATGGATCACAAGGTCAGGAGTTTGAGACCAGCCTGGCCAATATGGTGAAATCCATTTCTACTGAAAACACACACACACAAAAAAACCCCAAAAATCAGCCTGGTGTGGTGGCACATGCCTATAATCCCAGCTACTCAGGAGACTGAGGCAGGAGAATTGCTCCAACCCGGTAGGCGGATGCTGCAGTGAGTCAAGATCGCACTACTGCACTCCAGCCTGGGCGACAGAGAGAGACTCTATCTCAAAAAAAAAAAAAAAAAAAAGATACAGATCTCTAGTGATCTAAAATAATTCTAAATTATGATCATAACTGTATAAAAATTACATATGATTGCACCAAAACCCTAACATTAAACACTGTGTGATGGAATATCAGATGATTTCCACCTTGTTCTTTATACCCTTCCTTTTTGTCCCATTTTCAAGTGACATTTTTTGTTTATCCTCAGGCTTCCCCTTCTGCATCCACCACCTCCTTTTTCACTGTCCACCTCAGTCCTTCCTCTGGCCTGGGATTGTGGCTTCCTTAGCACTCAAGGGACAAGAGCTGCATTTAGCCTCAGCAGGGCAGGTGGTGGAGGTGGTCTCACATTGCAGAGGAAACTAACAGAGCCCAATCTCTATCGCAGACAGCTGTGTTTCTCCACCAGGTTATCTACAACCAAGACAAACTTGCCCCTTTCCTGATTGTTTTTTTTTTCTCTCTTTTCAACTCCTTGATGAAAATTCATATTCTTCCTCCTAACATTTATTTCTACTTCTTGCCTTCACAATATATTCTGCTTTATTGTGCCCAGAAAACACCAGTTCCACCATGTCCTAAGTTACCATCTAAAGTGTAGCGAACAAATGGGCAACAAAGAGGCCCCTACCCCAATGACTGTCCTTTCATTTATTCACTCACAGGGTAGGTACAGCCTCAGCACTGATAATGGGGCTGTGCCATGAAGGCTTCCCTGAGGAAAACAGACAAAATCCCTGCTCCAGTGGAGACAGCAGGTGAACATAATGAGCAGGTGTATTCCAGAATGTAGGAAAGCGACAGATGTCTTAGGGGGTGGAGAACAAGGATGTGGGAAGGAAGAAAGAGAGGGGGAGGCCCCAGGTCCTCAGTAGCCAGAACAAAAAGGTCTCCCAAGAAGGTGACATGTGAGTCCTGGCTTCACGGAGGTGAGCTTTCCCACAGGAGGCAGAGCCTGAGAAATGGCCTGGAGTGGTCCAGGAAAAATCCAGAAGGTGCCTCCGTAACATTTTCAAGATAGCCCTAAAACAAAAGAAATAACCAAGAATGTATATATTAAGTAGTTAGGACCAAACAATATATATTTATGACTTAGCAATTTCATCACCGTTTAAGAAAATATTTCACATAAATTGAAAAAGTAGTATGTTTGTTTCATTCTTAAATAATCACAAGTGTTTACTAATGGACATGTGTACCTACTGGGCACTGAACAACTTCTCAAACCTTGGGAGCCGATTGGACACAGTTGCCATCATTTCCTATTTCATACAGATTTTTACAGGGGTTCTTGTTTTTTAATCACACCATCTGTTGAAAGCACAGATTGTAAAATTACATCTAAAGCAATGGTGCATAGTCTTAAGGTTGAAACTGAAATACCTTGCACTAGCACTTCCTGAGGTGTCCCGCAGATGTGACTGCTCATCCTTCAAATATTTCAGTAACCCCAGAGTGTTTTCTCACAGTGAGTTTGTGCTGAGTTCCTTGGCACACAGCCTGGGATCCACAGCCATGGTCTAGAGAGAGGACAAAAGAGGCAGTGACATCATGGCGGATGAGGGGTCCATAAAGAGTTCCTTTTTGGGAGAGTTGGGGCAGTTCCTCCCACCCTGCAGATCAAGATTCCCTGAGGGCAAAGAGCAGGGGGTGCTCTCTGGTGGCCCAGGAGTTCTGCCCCAGGGAAGAAGTTTCTCTTTTGCTGCAGCGAAAACAAACAGGATGCTGCTTCATCCCAGAGCCACGTTGTTTCAGATAACACAGTGACATCCTACTTGATGGCTTCAGAAATCCTTGGAGAGCTGAGAGACAGCACCTGAGGTGACAAGAGAGTAGGCAGGTTTGGTTGGACATGACAGCTCTCGAGATGACACCCAGTTTCTCCCGTGCGTCTGTGTGTGTGCCTATATGTTTCTGTGAGTGAGTGTGTGTGTGTGCACGCATGTGTGTGTGTGCGCCTGTCTGTATGTGTGCATGTGTTTGTGTTTGTTTCTCTGAGTGTGTGTGCCAATGTGTGTGTGCCTGTGTGTGCGTGTCTGTGTGTGTGTGTGTGTGTGTGTGTGTGTGTGTGTGAGATAACATACATGTATGAATGGTGAAATGGTGAATTGATTTCCTGGTTGATTTGCTGTGGAGGGAGACAGGGACTCCAAGGAAGTTTCTTCATCCACCTAGCCTATCATCCCGCCTGACATTCCCTCCTCCTTGTGGAAAGAATCTATCCCAGTAACTGAGGGTTCATTACTGCAGACTTCTCACAGCTCCTCAAACTTCTGTGATATTTGCACTCCCAGGCCTCCTCCTCAAGCTTGTCCCTCTGCCGGGTGCCCTGTCTTCTCCTATCTGGCCACGCTGTATTCTTTCTATTCCTACAAGAACAGTCTGAAATGCCACCTCCTGAAAAGCCTCCATGCAACTCCCCAGGCAGAATGAATCACCCCCTCTTCTGTCCTCTGATAGCCCCAACCACTGCGGGGACATCACATCATCAGCAGCAGCCACATGGGTGTTTGTTTCTGTCCCTAGATACTAAGTTCCTGGAAGACAGGAAACATCCATCACCCACATGTAAACCCAGCACCTAGCACAGTGGCTGCCTTATGATAGGGTTTAAGACACATGGGAAGAATCCAATCATCAGACTACCCCAGGGCTGCTAGAACTCAGAAAGGGATCCCCATAATTTGGGGGATTGGATAAAGGTCTTCATTTCTGTTCTTTCCAGCACCAACCTCCATGGCTCCACTCATCCCTACTCCTTCCTCCAATTAAGATTGGCCAGTCAGGAGAGCGGTAGGGGCGGGAGCAGCTACACCTGGTCTCCTCCACCACCCATGGTGGGGTGCACTCTTGGTGGGACCTGATAAGCACAACAGCTTCTGGCTCTAGGGGACCTGGGGTCTCCGCAGCCCCACAGAGACGAGGAGGAACTGTTCAGCCACTTGCAGAGACAGCCAGAGAGAGTGCTTCAAGGACTGCATGGAGCTCTGGAGAAGTGGGGAGTTCAGGACCCTCTTTTGTGGGGCATGAGAAACTTAGGCAGGATCATGTCTACAAAAGAGGCTATAACTTTGGGTTATCAAAACTTTCACCTCCTTACCCCTTCCAGATCAGAGTGGGTGCTTTACTTGTTTTTATGGATTACTATGTCAACCAAAATTAGAGGTCAGAATCACCCTAAATATTTGAAACTTCTTCAAGATTTGACAAATGCACAATATTTTCATGCCACTTCTATTTTTAAGAAACTGTGGCTGAAGAAACATTTTATTGTATAGCATTGCCCACATAATTATACAGAATTTTAAAAATCTACATAATGTCATACAACCATGACAAAAGTAAAAACTAAAAAGTAGCAACTTTTTGGACCAGGAGTGGTGGCTCACACCTGCAATCCCAGAAATTTGGGAGGCCAATGCTGGAGAATCGCTTGAGGCTAGAAGTTGGAGATCAGCCGTGGCAACATGGTGAGACCATGTCTCTACAGAAAATTTTAAAAATTGACCAAGCGTAGTAGCACAAGCCTGTAGTCCCAGCTCCTCAGGAGGCTATGGTGGGAGGATCACTCGAGCCAGGGAGTTTGAGGTTGCAGGGGGTTGAGGTGATACCACTGCACTCCAGACTGGGTGACACAGTGAGAGCCTATCTCAAAGAAAACAACAACAAAAACAACATAAGAAATGACAAAGAAAAAATTAAACACAAACGAGCAAATTTGACAGAGGACTTGTGGGACCCAAATGACCAAATCATGCAACTTCTTACTTTTGATATAGTAAGGAGTCTGCTGAGTGTCAGCATTCCCAGAATGTTCCATCTCATGAAATATAATTTCCTCTGGTGAATCCACTCCTTAGTCCAGGTCCTCCGAGAAGAAGCAAATGGGATTCACATGAGGGGATTTCATTGGTGGAAACCCTGGGAGAACCATTCAGCAGGACACAGTTCTGACACCAAGTGCAGGAGGGAGGGACAGGAGGTTGGGCAGGTGCATCCTACACTACAGTGAACGGTGCTGGGACAACTGGATGGTGCATGCAGAAGAATGAGGCGGGTCCCCTCCTTACAGCACACACAAAAACTAGCTCTAGATGAATGGCAGATGTCCACCTAAGACATGAAACTATGACAGCCTTAGAAGAAAATAGAGCTGTAAATTCTTGTGACCCCAGATTTGGCAAACGCTTAAGTACTGTATGCCAATAGCACAAATGGCAAAATAAAAGGTATTTTAATTTCATTTCATGCAAATGTAAACTTTTGTGCTTCAAAAAGAACTCCATTTAGAAGGTTAGAAAAAAACTATACGGAATGAGGAAAATATTTGAAAATCATATTCAAATATGGTAAGGAACTGGTATCCTGAATATCCGAAGAACTCTTGCAAATCAGTATTCTAAAGTGAAATAACCCAATTTATATATATGCAAGAGAATTGGAATAGACATTTCTCCAAAGTGAGATAGGTATACTACAGGATGGTCACAAAAGAATAGAAAACTTTAGGCAGCAGTTTCAGGTAACTAGCAAAAATAATCTGTTCAAATATCTGCAGAGGCTGTGGGCTGGTAAGATGCTGAAAACCAGAATGTAGACCAAGCTGCCTAAGAATGAGTGGACCCAACATAGCCCTGGATTTGTCCTCGGTTTCATCTAGGACCTCATTACATGCTGATTAACATACTAAACCCACACCAGCCAGCTCCCGAGCAGCTCTGAGGATACCCGTATTTGGTGTGAAAATGCAGGCACCACAGTTGTGAGAAACCCTCTCCTTTTTCAAAGAATTTTCATGAACATTCCACCCCTTCGTTGAAGAAACTCATAAAGGTGGCAGCCCCAAACCCCCTTGCACCTGCCTCTCTCTTGATTTCCCCCGCACTCCCTTTACTTGAGTGTGTACTTTTCCTTTTACAATAAATATCCGTTCTTTATTTTCTACTGGTCCTTGAATTCATTTTCCCAGGCGGTGTCAAGACACTGACACCGGCTGGGGTCACAGTCCCACTGCGGTTTGAAGACTTCCCCTTCCCCACTGACATCAGAAGAAGAATGCAGGCAGGGCGCGGTGGCTCACGCCTATAATCTCAGGAGCTTGGGAGGCCGAAGCTGGCGGATCGCCTGAGGTGGGGAGATGGAGACCAGTCTGATCAACATGGAGAAACCCCATCTGTACTAGAAATACAAAAAACTAGCCGGGCGAGGTGGCGCATGCCTGTAATCCAAGCTACTTGAGAGGCTGAGGCAGGAGAATCGCTTGAACCCGGGAGACAGAGATTGCGGTGAGCAGAGATCACCCCATTGCACTCCAGCCTGGGCAACAGGAGGGAAGCTCAGTCTCAAAAAGAAGAAGAAGGAGAAGCAGAAGAAGGAGAAGGAGAAGGAGACGCAGAAGGAGTAGGAGAAGGAAAAGAAGGAGAGAAGGAGAAGGAGAAGAAGGGCAGTGAGCCCAGGAAACGGTGCTTAGTGTCCACAGCCCTCAGGGAAATGCCAACCTCACCCACAAGGGGACGCCTCACCCCGCTGGAATGGCTGACCCCAAACACAGTGAGGCTGGAGGGGGTGGGGCCTGCGTTCCTTACAGGGCAGAGAGCAGGAAATGGGGAGTCCATGAGTGTGGGGGATGTGTGCGTGTCACCCTCTCCCCATTTTCCTGGCGGAGGTTCCTCCCTTTTTTCTGGCCCTACTTCCTTCCTTCCTCTCCCTTTCTCCTGCCCTCCCTCCTATCCTTCTGTTCCACCCATTCCAAGGTTTTCTCCCCCTCAAGACGTCCATACTTGAGGCCCCCAGCCCAGGGGAAAAGCCAGGAGCCCTGGACAGGGAGTGTCGAGGTTGGGGAGGCAACAACCGGAAGCCCCTGCCGGACCCTGGACACTTAGCACCTAGTGAATCTCAGTCTCCCTCCTGCAGGAGCCCCAGGGCAAGGAGAATGGGGGATCCTTGCGGGGACCACACTGCTAGGGCCCCACGGATCCGAGTGGGATGGTGACGTCCCAACTTTCCGGATTCAAGCGATTCTCCTGCCTGGGTCTCCTGAGTAGCTGGGATCACAGGTGCCCGCCACCACACCCTGCTAATTTTTTTGTTTTTAGTAGAGACGAGGTTTCACCATGTTGGCCAGGCTGGTCTCGAACTCCTGAATTCAG
Source organism: Trachypithecus francoisi (assembly GCF_009764315.1). NCBI lineage: Eukaryota > Metazoa > Chordata > Mammalia > Primates > Cercopithecidae > Trachypithecus > Trachypithecus francoisi. Next base: position 65,451,933 of record NW_022681460.1, read on the forward strand.
GTGATCCACCCACTTCAGCCTCCTAAAGTGCTGGGATTACAGGCATGCGCCACCGCACCCAGCCCATCCTATATTTAATATGCTGCTTCATCAGTGTGTTGAGTTTCAAATTTTAATTGACAAATTTTTCATTGCTATAAGTGCTGCTTTGTTCTTTCTGTTTCAGATATAACTAGTCTTTTTGACAATGTCTTAATAGTTGCAGCGTGTTTTATTCTTTTATGTCTTTAATGGTTTAAGGATACATATTTTGCTATTTCCTTTGTAGTTCTAATATCTGTAGTTCTTCAGGGCGTAACCTACTCTGTGGGATTGACTCAGTCACTTACTGTGGTTTGACTCTTGGTATATTCTGTAGGTTTCTGAGCTTTTTTGTGGCATGGCTTTTTTACTGTAGGAAACCTCTGCTGCCTACGTGAGGTTGTGTTCTGCAGAGATATTATGTTTGATTCTGTCAACACCTGTGGATCGCCACAAGCCAGGGATCATTTTTGTTAATTTTTTGGCTGGCACATTCCTGGAGCAGTCAGGTAGAAAACATTCTAACCCTCAGGACAGCTGCAGTGACGAATCCTCAGGGCAGAGTGCTTTACTGGATTTTACACGCGCAGTGCTGCTCTCGCTGGGCATTATTGTTGCTGCTGTGGCTCTTCGTTAGTTTCTTGGGAGGAGGAGACACCTTAGCAAAAAAGCTTTTAAAACAAGATTTGAAATTATTTTGAGAAAAAAAATTTCCTGGTTTTCTTGCTCTGTTGTTGCTCTGTCATGTGGTGCCTGCCAGTTACAGCTAAACAGTCACTTTTGTGGTTTCTAGGCAGAAAAATGCTCATATCACAAGTAAATGTCTAGGTGTCCCAGGAGGTGACTCTGGTAGTGTGTATTTTCATTGCTCATTTGCACTCTTAAAGGTACAATTCTCCTGACTTTTTAACGTTTTCCTAGGGTGCCATCCTGTATGTTAAATTTAAAATTGATGATTTCTTCTCAAAGGTAGTGTTACCATAATTCACACAGTTTAGATATACTATAAAAAATCATTTAAATCCATTCAACATTGTTCATTAAGCTTCTGAGTCATAAAATATCTTGTCATGTCTGATTAATTCAACTGAGTTCAGTTTTTAAACAGCACTGCTGTTCTACAATGTGCTACTTGTTGTTAAAACCTAAAAGTCCTAAGTGTTTCCAATAACTGAAAGGGATTGGGTATTTTACTAAGTTATCTATCATAATTATCATAAGTTTAAGACTGTGGGCTGATTTTATGAAATCTATAAAGTATAGAAATGATAAGAAGTAAAAATGAATTTAATAGAGTTCAAGCATTCATTTTTGTCTAAAAGCCAATGTCCAGTGAAAACACTGTTGTTTTCCTCCCTCTGCAAACCTGAAGCAAGCACTGCTAGCAATGTGATTTTCTACAGAATTGACAGGTTGATAAGATGATTCATGACTGAAGTAATATTATTCAATTGTTTTGTATTTATAGCCTGGGAATATGCTTTACAACATGGCCAAATGTCTGTATATTTCAATATACTCCCAAAGATAAGAGACTTTTTGTGTGTGTGTGTGTGTGACACAGTCTTGCTCTGTCGTCAGGCTGGAGTGTAGTGGTGCAATCTCAGCTCACCACAACCTCTGCCTCCCAGGTTCAAGTGATTCTCCTGTGTCAGCCTCCCAAGTAGCTGGGACTACAGGCGTGTGCCACCGCACACAGCTAATTTTCATATTTTTAGTAGAAATGGGGCTCCACCATGTTGGCCAGGATGATCTCAATCTCTTGACCTCATGATCCACCCGCCTCAGCCTCCCAAATGCTGGGATTACAGGCATAAGCCAACGTGCCCGGCCAAGAGACTTTAAGCTCCTATGTTCACAGAGGAGTATTGTCTATAAATTATATCTCAATAAGTATAGTATTTATAAAAGGTGGAGGAGAGAAGACTAGCAGTAGCTGTATAAGAGAAAAACAATAAGCTTATCTGATCTACAAGGAGCATCTATGAAATGGTGGGTTAAAATATAAACCATTCTCTACCTCCTTGAGACTGTGACTAACAGCCTAGAACAGTACAAATTCACTGGATGAAGACAGGAAAGAAGCTCAGGCTTCTGGCTCCCTCACCCAAATTACCCCAGAGAAACAATGGAAGGAAGAAGGAAACACTTGGCCAACAGACTACACAACAGCAACCCTGGTTGCAAGATAACAACGGAGTATTATTTCTAAAATATGAAGGAAAAGAACTTGAGCCTAGAATTTTATATCCAGTCAAATTCTCATTTAAATAAGAAGGTATCCTTCCTGTTGCAGCCATAACAAATTGCCACATACTTACCTACTTAAATCAGTACATCTTTATTATTTCACAGTCCTCTAGGTTACAAGTCTGAGATGGCTTGATTGGTTTCTCTGCTCCCAGTTCCTCAAGGTCAAGGTCAAGGTGTCCACCCGCTGGGCTCTGATTGGGAGGTTTTGGAAGCCTCTGCTTCGAAGTACATGCAGGTTGCTGGCAGAATCCAGTCCTTGGATCTGCGGTACTGAGGTTTCAGCTTCCCTGCGGACTGTCAGCTGTGGCCCTTCCCTAACTCCTAGAGGCCCCTCTCCAGTCTTGCTCATGGCCCCCACATCTCAGAGTCAGCAACAGTGCATGGAATCCTTCTCATGCTTAGAATCTCTCTGACATCAGATGCATCTTTCTTGGCTCCAGCCTGAGAAAATTCTCTGCTTTTTAGAGCTCATGTAATGACACTGGGCCCACTCAGAGAATCCAGGAAAATCTCTCTATTTTAAGGTCACCTGATTAGTAGCTTTAATTATGAATGTGCAGAGCCTAGACTAGCGGTGCCTAGACTCACAGTACCTAGACTAGCGGTGCCTAGACTAGGAGCAGCTGGTTTCTCTAGGCCCCTCAGCCCTTATTCTCTCCATCCCCTTCTTCCTGGCCCCCTTTTCTTTCCCGTTTCCATTCCCACTTTCATACTCCTTCCTTCCTTGCTTAAAATACTGGATTTTCCTGCGGCTGGTACGCTCCAGGCTCGATCAAACAAGCTAAGACAGCGGTTAGTTGTCCTATCATCAGTGTTTTCTAGAACATATCGTTCTAAAAAAGGTACAGGAAACTTGAAGGGGCAGCTTCCGAATCCTGCCCACCACAGTGTATTAGAAATATTTGAAATTATAGAAAACCTGAAGGATATTTGCCTCCTGAAGATCCAAGTTGGAAATAGTTTAGAGGAAGGTACCTCAATAGCAAGAGAAACATAGGAGATGCCACAAGAGAACCGAGGCGGACAAGTGACCAAAGAATCTGTTCCAGATTACTGTTATCTCACAACAAGGGAAATGTGAAGTTAGGATCACAGAAACAAGGAAGTGTAGCTAAGAATAACCGGGAATTACAGCTAGGAAAGATATCAGGAAAATGGGGCTGGAGGTGGCACACAAAAGGAATAGGAAAACATGCTGATACTTCTAAAATTAGGAATAAAACAAAACCATTAATACCAATAAATGTGATACATATTGGTATGAGTCATAGGTTAAGGGCGGCCACCCTGAGAAGAAAACTAAAATATATAACTTTTAACCAACCAAAGAAAACCTCAGTCTACTAAATGGAGCACAGGTATGGAGGGGGAAATACCAGCAATAAAAAGCACAGTAAATACATGTGGACCAGGCACAGTGGTTCATGCCTGTAATCCCTGCACTTTTGGAGGCCGAGGTGGGAGGATCGGTTGAGCTCAGGAGTTCAAGTCCAGCCTGGGCAATATAGGCCGACCCCATCTCTACAAATATAGAAAATTAGCCCAGTGGGTGGTGCCTGCTTGTAGTTCTGGCTACTCAAAGGCTGAGGTGTAGCAAGACGAGCCGCAGACAAAACTCCTCAGACACCGGATTAAAGAAGGAAGAGGTTTTTCGTTTGGCTGGGAGCGTCGGCAGACCCTGTCTTAAGAGCCAAGCTCCCCCAAAAAGAAATTCTTGGCCTTTTTAAAGGCTTACAACTTTAAGGGGTCCACGGGAAAGGATCGTGATAAATTGAGCAAGCGTGGGAAACGTGACTGGGGACTACATGCCTCAGCTAACAGAACAAAAAGTTTTACAATGCTTTTTTCATACAGTATCTGGAATTTACAGATAACACAAGTAGTTTAGGTCAGGAGTTGATGTTATTATTACTACTTTTTTTAACTCCTAGGGCCGGGTGGTGGTGCCAAAGTTGTCTGGCTATTTATCTTACTTTGGTTTCTTTCTAGTTTTTTGCTTTCTATCTCCTCCTGTCTTGTGAACTAGGCAAGGTGGCGGGGAGGAGGGCAGCAGGAGTAGTAGAGGTCTCCGTCCTTATCCCCCACTTTGAGAATGTTCACTAATTAGTGGGAGGGGGGAGGGTTCACTTTTATTTTTACTTTTTGAGTGTTTTCGCGAGACAGAGTGATAGCGTTTTATGTCAGACACTTGTGTTGAAGTTTTCTGACGAGCCATGGTAGCTACAGAACCTTCGATCGTTGGAGGGAGCAAGTGTAATGCACAGGGGAGCAGCAAGCAAGTGTCTATTACAAGTAATACACTTACAGTGAGGGTTGTACATTTTTTACAGCTGGAAACTGTTTTCTAAATGAAGACCTAGGATCAAACCTGTGTTAAACCTGTAAAGGCACATGTATCAACTTTGTCATGTCCTAAGCAGGTTAGTTTTTTACTGGGTCTTAAAAGCTTTTTTCTAGCGAGTAACACAGTATTTTTTAATAACAGAAGTTTTTAAGAGCCAGATGCTTGAACTTGGGGTGTCTGTTTGGGGAAAGAGTTAAAGTAAAGTTATCTGGAGGCATTAACTCTTTTGCTTCTCAAGGCCATTGGTGTCTTATGTTAGCCTTTTTATAAACATAACATGAAGAAACATATAGGCTGCCAGCAATGTTTTCAGCCAACTGAACATATAGGTTTTGTCTTTTCTTTTCTTTTTTTTTTTTGCTAAAGGAGGAGGTTCTGGTAACTTCTGGTTTGTATGTTTAAAGAATGACTGAAAGACTCGGAATTGTTGCTGGGCTGGATGGGTCTGGGTTTCGTAAGTAGTATGTGTACAGTGGGGACACCTTATACAGGTGTTTCTTCTAGCATGGTTATGCGGGGGTAACAAGAACAAAACAATATACAGCATATTCATATCCAGCAAGGACAAAAGAGGTCCTTACCTGGGTAAAAGGTTGAATACCGTGACAGAACAATAGGAAAACAGTATTACAGGAAAACTATTAGACTTAAGATTTTTAACTTGCTTGATGAGTCCTCAAGCTTTGGCCATGCGTAGACTAGTCAGCTGCCGGTATGTGACTAGAGCAGGGCTTGTTGTCTCCTCAAGCTTCAGTCGTGTGTAGACTGGTCAATATCCAGAGTGACCAGAGCAGGGCTGTCATCCTCAGCAGCAGCTTGGTCTCGTCTCAGGATTAGCCGGGTTGGATGATCTGTGTCCTGCTGGCTGCTCCACTTGTCCTCAGCTGCCGGTGTTAGCTGACTGAGGGGATCCAAGACACAACACCTGCAACTTTAACAGCAGTGGGAGTGGACAAGGTTACAGTAGAGGGCCCATCCTATATGGGTCCTAGAAAAATTAGATTTTACTTTAAACAGAGTCACTAGATTTAAAGGGATATCAGACTTACAGGCCTTTTTATTTATTTAATCATGAACACTTCGTGTGGCTATTTTTAAAGCCTGCATTTGCTTTTTTAAGGTTCTTTTAGTTTCTGGAGGTCACCTTTAATTTGACTTATGATTTGGGGGTGGCTGACCAAACAAAATCTTATAGGGCAGATACCGAGTTTGTTTGGTGGGGGTGCACCTGACTCGGAGGAGGACCGTAGGCAAAAACCTGATTTTATCTGAGATGAATTTCCTGGCAATATTCTTTCAGTAGCTGCTCGAGTGTCCAGTTCATGCGTTCCACCTTTTGTTGAACTTTGTGGTCGATGGGCTGTGTGTAACCTCTGTTTTATTGTTAACAGTCTCGTTAAATGTTGCACAATGCCAGCTACAGCTACCAATGCTGGCCTATTGTCAGACTTTAAAGTTAGAGGTAGTCTTAAACCTGGGGAGAATGTCTTTTAACAGTACTTTGGTCACTTCTTGAAGTTTTTCTGTCCCGGTGGGGAAAAGTGTAACTTACCCTGAAAAGGCGCAAAGAAGCCCTAGCCTCCAGCACGGGGCAGTTGTGCAAAGGCTAGAAGCAAGTCTTCACACGGCATGGCTCTTTTTCCTGTTTAAGTTTTTTAGAGGAGGGGCTCTTCTCCTCCCGCTGCCTCCCTTTGTAACTCTATTTAGTGACTTAGCCTTCAGTGAGTAATTGGAATCCAGATACAGCAGAATCTTGCTACTTTTAACTTCTAATGTGACCGTGGGCTCCTGGGAACCCAGTCTGCCCTAGTCTTTACATTCTTCAGCTCCTGTCAGCCTGATCAGATGAGTATTTGGTTCCTCCAAGGTGCCACAGACCTTGGCCGATGGCCTCTTTGTCTTGTGGCCTTGGCCATTTCCTTTATTGTCTTTTGAACATTTACCCTTTTAGTGTCCTTTCTTTTTGCATCTCGCACATTAATCTCTCTCTAGCCTTGTCTGGTTCTGGAATCCTTGCCTAACTTGACTTCTTTCACATTTACATCCACGTCCACGTCCACGTCCTCTCACATTGTTAATCTCTCTTTTTTTATACTTACTGTTAGTCTTTCTTTTTCTTTTGCTCTTTCCTAGTTTTGTTCCTTGGTCACAGTTAACATACACCTTGGTGGCCACTTTTATAGACTAGGTGGTAATCATGCCCGCAGCTTCTGCTTGATGTTACCCTGGGCTTGCTTTACAAATGAAGTATTCACTATATACTGATTTTCAGCAGCCTCAGGGTTAAACGGCATGTAAAACCAGAATGCTTTATAGTCTCTTATAAAACTGACTTAGGCTCTTGTCAGCTCCTTGAAGCATTCCTGAAATCTTTTTTATATTACTTGCTTTTTTTCTACTAACTCTTAGCCTCTGCAGAAGTGCTTCTCAGTACCTCTGCAAATGCTGAAGCTGAGTTGCATTCTCTGGGTCTTTTTTCCCCTCTTTCCTAGAGTTTAACAGGCTCTTCTCTTTATATAATTTTTCATTTACTTGGAGGGTTAAACAGGCATACCAAGAGTCAGTGTAAATGTTTACAGTCTTACCTTTACTGAGGTCTAAGGCCCGAATTAAAGCATTGAGCTCAGCTTAACGACAATGTCCAGGGTTACCACCTCATATTCTGCACATCTCTCTCCTTGTGGGTTGATGAAGCTGTTCCCGTCCACGTATAGCTCCTAGTCTACTGATGCCCAAGTCTGGTCCTGGAGGTCAGGTCTGCTAGAGTAAACTTGAGTCCAACACCTCTACACAGTCATGCTCTACAGGGCTTTACCTGCTGGGAGCAAGGTGGCAGGTTCGGGGTGCTTCCAGTTTAGTAGATCAATGGTTGAAAAGGGCTGATAGATGAAAGTCTGTTGCCCCACCCCCTGGATGTAGGCTTGGTCATTATAATAGACAGGTCCTCGTGTCTCCGTGAGAGGCATTTACAATAGCTCAAGCAAGAACAGATCTCAGGTGACCCACTTGACTTATCTTGACTTCCTTCCTTGGCCTCTTGAGGCTCCGATCCTCCCCTTCGAGGTGAGAACTGGGGCATGTTAGCTCCTGAATCTCATTTCTGAGGGGGCTGTTGGCCTCAGTAAAGCAGAGTAGGCTGGGACATATGGAGAAAGAATTTCTATTATCTCTGGCGGCTCCTGCAAAACTGGCTTCTCTTGCTGTTTCTGGGACTCCTTTTTTTTTTTTTTTTTTTTTTACTTGTCTGCTGGCAAAGCTGCTCTTACTTTTACTTTTGGCTTTTTTGCAATAAGCTGTTAAACAGGGCTAAATTTATGCTGGTTTTGTCTATGTTATATTAAACCATGAGTCAATTAAAGGAATTTGATTTAGGTACACTGGCTGTCCTCCGACCCCTGTCACCACCTTAAATACATGGCTAATTGTTCTCTGTCTATAGTTCCTTCCATGGGCCATCCAACGCCAAGAAAGGGCAGTTCTAATTCACACAGAGTTCTTAACCTCTAAGGGGTTAACTTAACTCTATAATCTCTTGAAAAACCTTTCTTTTTTTTCTTTTTTTTTTTTGAGACGGAGTCTCGCTCTGTCACCCAGGCTAGAGTGCAGTGGCCGGATCTTGGCTCACTGCAAGCTCTGCCTCCCGGGTTTACGCCATTCTCCTGCCTCAGCCTCCCCAGTAGCTGGGACTACAGGCACCCGCCACCTCGCCCAGCTAGTTTTTTTGTATTTCTTAGTAGAGACGGGGTTTCACCGGGTTAGCCAGGATGGTCTCGATCTCCTGACCTCGTGATCCGCCCGTCTCGGCCTCCCAAAGTGCTGGGATTACAGGCTTGGGCCACCGCGCCTGGCCGCAAAACCTTTCTTAAGGTTCTGTAACATGCATTTTAATAGAGTAAGTTTTGATGATTTGATGACTTTCCTTTTTTCTTTTTGAAATTTTTTTAACACAGTTCCTAGCGGAGTGGGCTTACTTTGTGTCTGACCTATTTTTCTCTCGAGACAAAACAACATTCACACTGTAAGAAGGAAAGGGTAAAAGATCACTGACTTGCCTAATTCACACTAAATCAAAATCAAAACTAAAACCAAAGTGTTGTTAAAAGCATGCCTGTTTGTCAAGCAATTTAAGCCAAGTCAAAATCAGGACCAAAACCAAAGTGCCAATAAAGGCACCCCTGTTTACCAAGCAATTCAAGTCAAGTCAAAATCAAAACTAAAACCAAAGTATCAAGCAGTTAATTCAAGTCAAAAACAAAAACCAAAGTGCCAGGTACAGGCACGTCGTGGGTGATCAGGCCACGCTTCCACTTAGATGGAGTGGGCAAGTTTCAAAGACCAGTCTTACCAAGTTTCAGATGTCCGGACCTAAAGTGCTCGTTCCTTCCCGGTGTTCAGCCACTGCCTTGATCCTCCACGGGGCCCTGCTGTGCACTGCTCTGACCGGGGCAACTGTCTACCCAGGAGTGAACCACATCGCATCACTCAAGCTGGCCAGAGTCCCCTGCAGGGATGCTCTACAGGGCAGGCATAAGCTACCTGAGGGGCTGCCTCCACCGTCAACTGTTGACCGTCTGTTAATCACGTCGGTTCCCAGTCAAGGAACCAAGAAATGTAGCAGGACGAGCCACAGACAAAACTCCTCAGACACCGGATGAAAGAAGGAAGAGGTTTTTTATTCGGCCGGGAGCATCCGCAGACTCGCGTCTTAAGAGAAGTTCTTGGCCTTTTTAAAGGCTTACAACTTTAAGGGGTCCACGGGAAAGGGTCGTGATAAATCAAGCAAGCGTGGGAAACGTGACTGAGGGCTACATGCCTCAGCTAACAGAACAGAAAGTTTTACAATGCTTTTTTCATACTGTGTCTGGGATTTACAGATAACACAAGTAGTTTAGGTTAGGGGTTGATGTTATTATTGTTACTTTTTTTTAACTCCTAGGGCCAGGTGGCCAAGGTTGTCTGGCTATTTATCTTACTTTTGTTTCTTTCTAACTTTTTGCTTTCTGTCTCCTCCTGTCTTGTGAACTAGGCAAGGTAGGGGGAGGATGGCAATAGGAGTAGTAGTGGTCTCCTTCCTTAGAGGCAGTAAGATGGCCTGAGCTCAGGAGTTAGAGGCTGCAGTTAGCTATGACCACGCCGCTGCACTCCAGCCTGGACAACAGAGGAAAATCCCATATCTTAAAACAAGCAAACAAAAAAGATGGCGTAGCTAAATCCTAAACAGTAATTATCATAATAAAGGTGAATTACTAAACTTATCACATAAATCACTGAAACTCCCAGGTTGGATTTTAAAATATCGAATAATGTACACTATTTTCAAAAGGCAATTAACTGTTAAATGTAAAGATTAAAAATAAAAGGTGTTGTATCTGCCAAGAAAGGCTACTTTGTTTTTTTGTGTTTGTTTCTTTTAGCAACTACAATATGCTTTATTGTTCTTGGAAAGGGCTCAGGGTTTGGCTTTAAATCAGGCTGCACGCTTTTCATCAGTCTCACATCTCCCTCCCCACGCCAGGCTGACTCCAGCCCGCAATGCTGCATTACATTCCAGGCAGACATTCAGGAGCTTCCAGAAGTCTCTCCTCCTCCTGACCTCCCTGCAGTCCAAGAATCCCCATGACCCCTGCTTAGGGTCCAGCCCTGGAACCCACCCACCTGACCCACCCCAGACCATCCTGGCACCAGGAACAGAAGCTCGATGCAGACACCCAACTCTGTGCCAGCACGTATGCCACTGGGGACCTGGAGCCCAGGGTGTGACACACCCAGAGGAAACAGAGGGCCCTCACATGAGTCACCCTGGCTTTCAAGGCTGTCACAGCTCCAGTGGCCTTGCCCCACCCACTTGCAACTCCAGGCCATGGGGCTGGAAATACTTGGATCTTGGCTCCCTCTCAGACCCTAACCCTTCTTTTCTCCTTCACTTTCCTTCTGGCCCCCTTATCTTTTCCCATTTCCATTCCTGCTTTCAGACTCGTTCCTTCTTTGCTTAAATGCAAGATTTTCGGCCAGGTGTAGTGGCTCACAACTTTAATCCCAACACTTTGGGAGGCCAAGGCTGATGGATCATGAGGTTAGGAGTTTGAGACCAGCCTGGCCAGCATAGTGAAACCCCGTCTCTACTCAAAATAAAAATAAAAAACATTAGCCAGCCGTGGTGGTAGGTGTTTGTAATCCTAGCTGCTGAGAAAGGTGAGGCAGGGGAATCACTTGAACCCAGGAGGCGGAGGTTGCAGTGAGCCAAGATTGAACCACTGCATACTAGCCCGGGCAACAGTGCAAGATTCATCAAAAAAATTAATAATAATAAAAATAAAAAAATTTTAAAAAGGCAAGATTTTCCTCCCCATGGTGCACTTTAGACTCAATCAAATCATATGGAGACAGCTGTTGGCTGTCCATCATCACACTACGTTTTCTAGAAGTTTCTATCCTGATGAAGCACCCCAGACTGGTTGAAAACCAAAGTTACTCTTCGTTGGAAAATGTTTGTGGACACCCAGGTGGGCATACCAATTTCCAAGTTGTAGCTGGAACCAGTGGCTCACTCCTGTAATCCCAGCACTTTGAGAGGCCGAGGCAGGTGGATCACCTGAAACCAGGAGATCGAGACCAGCCTGGCCAACATGGAGAGACCCTGTCTCTATTAAAATTGTAAAAATTAGCCAGGCACTGTGGCAGGCGCCTATAATCCCAGCTACTCAAGAGGCGGAGGCAGGAGAATCGCTTGAACCCAGGAACCGGAGGTTGCACTGAGCTGATATCATCCAACTGAACTCCAGGTTGAGCAACAGAGCAAGATTTTGTCTCAAAAAAAAAAAGAAAGAAAGAAAGAAAGAAAAGAAAGAAAGAAAAAGAAAAAAGAAACACCAACTAAAACAGGAAAAATGGGCAAAAAAATTTACCAACCTCAAAGCAGCCACCTTCAGGCCCCTGGGGGTTACAACCTTCGCTCCAGCTCCCCTCTGCACCTGTGCTTTTCCTCTGAGCCCCATTCACTCCCACAACTCTCTCATTCATTCACTGGTTCACTCAGCCTCCAACCACCCTTAAATCAGGTCAGGCTCACCAGGTGATGGAGAGAAAAATCATCCTCTGTGGGTCTGAAAAACACGCCTGAGTCCTGATGGTGGGTCTTGCTTTCATTTCCACCCCCTCACAGCACCCCCAGGGCCATGAAGAGGCCACGGCCTGGGCTCAGAGCTCCAGCTCTCCTCAGGGTGGGCCTGGCATTTGCTGACTTCAAGGAGGGCAGCAGGGCTCACAACTGAAATAGGAAACCTGCCCTGGGTGCTTAGCATGTGCAAGGACAAGGTTCCTTGTAGAATCTGCTCATTTCATCTGTGTTCATAGCATTTGTCATTTTTCCACATGTGGACATCCATGCCCAGAAAGCTGAAGAACCTTGCACAGGAATATTCAGCCACAGTATCAGCTGACTTCCATGTCTGAATGCATGATCTCTAGATCCCTGCCATTACAGTCACTTTTGGGCCACTTCTATCCCCATTCTGGGCTGGTCTGAGTCTGGTGGCCAAATGCGGGCATCAGGGGTGAGGCAGGAGAGTCCAGGTGTGCATAGAGGCCCCTTTAAAAACCCTCCTGTTCTGTAGGGCAAGCTGCAGCCACAGGAAGAGGACCCAGCATAAAAGAGCCGCAGCGGGGAACTCAGCCGGGGCGATGTTTGCATAGGGGAACTCAGCAGGGGCGATGTTTGCATCTGGGAACTCAGCGGGGGCGATGTTTGCAGCGGGGAACTCAGCGGGGGCGATGTTCGGGCAGATGGAAACCCGCTGCAGTCCACAGCCCCCCAAGTTTGGCCCCAGCCCCCAATTAGGCTCTCACCTGGCTGTCCTGCTCGAAGATCTCCTGCCAGCCTCCTTCTGCCTTCCTCCTGTTTCCCCAGTCACTGACCCAGGTCACCCAGCCTCAGGGGTGGTGCTGCCAGGGTCTTCCCAGTGGCCTCCTCCCAGGACTAACCCGGATTGCTTGTCCCCAGCCCTATGCATGGGAGGCTCTTTTCACACACAGATGCCCAGACCCACCAAGCTGTGCCCCTCCCAAGTCTGAGAACAGCTCACCCCTCTGTGTCTGTTGTCCAGTAGACCACTCTCCACGTGGCCCCTCCTGGACAGTGGCTCTAGTGCATCAGGCCAGAACCTTCTAGGCTCCTGTGTCCCTGCTCAGTCACAGAGGTGGCTGCCCTCCCATGACCCTGTCCTGAAAGCAGAGACAGGCCCTGGGCTTGTCTCTTTTCTTCCTCTTTTCCACAGCTTCAGGACCCTAGGGACTGCTGGTCACCAGGTGCAGGTTCTCCCCACATGAAGACTCATTCAATGGGGAACGGGCTGAGTGGCTGGGGGCAGAGTGGGCTCAGGAGCTCTGCTCACTCCTCACCCCAGACTAAGCCCTCCCTTGCAGCCAGGGGCCACTGGGCTCCTCGCCTTCCTCTGGCTTCTGTCCATAGATCTAGATGGTTCCATGGTGACTGAGATGAGGATGCACTCTGGATGCCCCTTTGAGGATGGCTGCAGAGACCATCCAGGGACTGAGCAGAGGTGCGGATGCAGCCATAGATTTGGGTGTGGTTGGACACAGATGGGTGTGCAGCAAAGTGAGCTCCACCCATGCGTAGACCCCACCCTCGGCTTCTGCTGTCCGTGGAAACACAATTAATCACATGATGATTGATCACGGTAGGCCACCTAGGCCTTTCTTTTCTTTTTTTCCCAAAAGTCATAGAATATACTCAAAGACCTCCTTATGCTTTTAGTGGAGAGGCAAAGAAGGTCTGCTGCGGACTGGGGAAGCGGCTGCGCCCGGGACAGAGCGGGGGCGGCGGGGGGGCGGGGCGGGGTGGGGGGAACTCCGCGACGCAGGCAGAGGGAGGGCGGGTGTCGCTGGCGCAGCGGTGACTGGCCGCCACGGAATATTCCTGTTAAGTTTCTTCACCTTCCTGTGCATAAGTGTTTACACTGGGGTAATGATAAATGCTATGCTGAAAAATTAAATGAGGCAGTCATGGAAGGAACCATGTCCTGCCCCGCGGGGGGAACGGGGACGCCGCCACCAAGCCGCGAGGGCGGGGTGGAGGGGGAGGGTTCGCCCGCCTGGGCCGCTGTCAGGTGACGACCCGGGGGCGGGGCGGGGTGGAGCACCCCCAAACAAGGACAGTCGTCGGATCACGCCCCTTGGATCGCAGCATGGGGCGGGGTGGAGCAGTTCAATTTACTAGCCTGAGTGGGAGGCACCAGGCGATTCCTCCGCCCATATCCGCCTCGACCCCAACTCCGGTCCCCTGCGCCCCAGGTCCCCAGTGGCAGCGGCCGCCTGCCCCGCCTTCCTTCCATACTTCCCGCTTCTGCTGCTGCTGTCCTGCTGGTCCGGGTCAGGGCGGGCCGGTCAGTTCCGGGATGGAGCCTAGTCCGGGGCTGGTGCCAAACCTGGGGGGCTGTGGATTGCAGCGGGTTTCGATCTCCCCGAACATCGCCCCCGCTGAGTTCCCCGCTGCGGCTCCTTTACGCTGGGTCCGCGTCCTGCGGCTGCAGCTTGCACTGCAGACAAGGAGGGTTTTTAAAGAGGGCGGAAAAGGAACCACAGGAGGGTGGAGGGGCCAAAGGGCCGCAGAAGACAAGGTGGAGCGGGGATCCCTGGTGCAGCTCCGCAGCCCCACTAGCCCTCGGGAAGGAGAAACCAGAGCTCCCGAAACCCTAGCTGGGATCAGGACAGGGGTGAAGGGGGACTCCACAGGAACGCGATCACAGACTCACCCACCAGCCGCAGGCCTGCTCTGCTCTCATCTGCTCTCCACCACAAAAACCCTCCAGCACTCCCAGGGCTCCGCCCTGGAACTTCCCCTGCGCTTTGCTGCAGGCACTCACCCCCACCCAAGAGGCTCATCAGACACTTCCCACCATTCACCACTTCTTCACCTTTCACTTCCACTACCCAGGTCGCATCCTTTCGTCCCCCCATCTCAGCCCAGCCCCATCACCACACAGGCCTCCCTCACCTCCCCATCCATGAAGGGGTCCTTAGCACCTCCCCCACCAACTAGCACCTTCTCCCCTTTTGCCTGAGGACACACCCCAGCAAACACACCCCATGCTTTCCACAGAACTTAGTGCAGGGGGGATGGGAAGGACCATTTCCCCCAGGATGACCCTGGGAGCGTCCATGAGTAGAGGCGCCCACTACTTCCCTTGGGACCCAGACCCGCCTGTTCTTCCTACTGGGGAGCCAGGGTCATATAGAATAGTCACTACGCAGACAGGAGTCAGCAAACCCTTTCTAGAAAGGAAAGGCTGAAAGCACTATGGTCCTTGCTGGCCATGGGTTCTCTGTGTGTCAAGTCCTGTCCCTTTGTAGAGCAACAGCAGGCAATGGCAACCTGGAGATAAAAGGGAGACCAGATATGGACACCATCCTAGGTTGCTGACCCCAGATGAGGGCACATGCTGTGTCCTGGCAATTGCTGCCCCACTCCCTAGGGTGTCATCTCCAAGTGGTGTAAGTTGAAGAGTCACAGGTGTGTCCGACCCTGCCTGTGGCTTCTGAGTGGTGTGGATGTGATGGATGTGAGTGGAGGTTCTATGGTTCCGGGTCGATGCTCCCCTCCTTTGCTGCTGGGTGGCATCATCGGTCCCTCAGGGTGATCAGGGACCCTCCCTGAAGCCTCAGGTGTGAGCTGAGGGTGAGGGGTGCACCCACATGTTGTCTGGGGGATTGGGGCCAACTGCTTGTGCAGTTTCTTGGTTCCCTGTGGCCCTGCTCTGGCCCATCCCAGGAGACCCACCTGTGTCTTCTCACTGCTGGGCCTATCTTCCTAATGATGTAAAGGGTGAGGAGCACACCCTGTGATGGGCAGCTCTGAGACCGTGTGGTCACTGCCCTCCCATAGCTGGAGGCCCATCTCCACCAGGGCCCAGGACTACACCTGGAGCCTCTTTTAAATGAGGGGATTTCGCTGCTGTGAGTGGCACAGCTTTGCTTCTGAGCACTAGGGGACCCTGTTGTGATTCTACAGTTGACAATTGCCATGAAATCCACATAGCACCTTTTCCAACCACACATGCTTCTGGGATCTTAGGGACTCCAGGGTCAAATAGCCATACAAGTAGGTCCAGTCCCTCATCACAGAGTGTGTATGGCTGCCTCCCAGCTACAAGAGCAGAGCTGAGTAGTGACAGGGAAGGTCATATGACCAGCACAACCTATAATAGTTACTACATTAACTACAAACACTATCCATTCCCGGCACAAATCCAGGAAATGTGAAAATACCATCAAATGAGTCTATGAACCCAGCACATCCCCCTAAGCTGGACCTGACACAGGTGTCCATCCTTTACTTTGCCCCAAATGCACCTCATGAGTATCAGGGGAGCAAGTTAATGCTTCAGATCTCTGGAAGGAGGATACACACTGTGTCCACCAGGAGTGTCTGGGTATTTGCTGTTTCATGGTGTACACTTACCAGAGTGAATGCCCATCTGGCTCTGTGGGGGAGTCTGAAGGAGTCATTGCAGTTGCTGTGGAATTGAAGGGGCCCACTAGGGCCTCTGGACTCTCCTTCTAGTAATGGACTCTGGGTCTGAGGTGTGGCTCAGTTCTCAAAGCTGGGCAAAGGAGCTCGATTATTTCCTGGGGTGACTCATTTCAGCATCCAGGTCATCCATCCTTGCGTTTTGTCTGTATTTGTTGTAATTATTTAAATCTAGCAGTATTCGGGTTGAGTTTCCATCTCTTTTGGATCCTTGACCCCTTTGTTCTATGAGCCATGAGCACACCTTCCTATGGCTGAGGTCCCCAGCTGGCATTGTGACTTCTTTAATTATTTCTATCATTGCACCCTCCTTCCTCCTGACAGTTGACGGCCTCCACTTGAGATCTGTTATTTCAGGATTTTCCACCCCCATTACTACTGGGAGCCCATTTCAGGAACAGCATTTCCTACCCCGACCCCGGCCTTCAGCAACAGGCATCCCTGGGCTTCTTGACAGTCTGCTGCCTTCTCCTGGGGCCTTCTTTATATTCTGGGTAAACAGGAGTCCTCCACGCTTCCCATGAGCACGGAGAGTGGACATTGTTCTGGATTTTCATACTGCAGTCACTCTGGCATGGGTGCTTCTCTGAGCCTTTTTGCTCTTTCCTCTACACCCTGACTTAGAAGTTCTGGATTTTCCACTTCTTGCCCTGTGAACCATCCCTTTCCAAGGTTCCAGGAATGCATCCTCAAAGCAGATGGGTGTCATTGCCGGGGCTTTGCCAACATATTAAATCATGTGACCCATGACATTAATCACTTGTGTATCTAAACTGAATTCTGCCCTCACCACCCCCCCCCCCCCCCCCCCCGCCACCACCACTGTGCTGGAGCATGCGAGGACAGCTCCCACACCCTCTCCCATCTCCTGCAGTCCACGTGGGCTGCTGCTGAGGGTCCTCCTCATCCAGGCCTTTTCCTGCCACAACAGGCCTGGCACCTCCCCGACAAGATCATGTGCTGACTGATGTTGGCACAGGGCAGGTGGGACATGTCTGGAGGGGACATGTGGTTTCATGGCTGCAGGAACCTTCTCCTCCATATACTCAAGCAAGGGAGACGCTCTAGTCTTTAATTAGTTGACATGACAGCCCTGGCTGGGGCACATCTTGCTCTAACAGCCCAGCCCCTCAGAGGCCTTCACTTGCAGTCACCATAAGGGGGAGGAGGGGTCTCAGGTTCCACTTCCACACCAATCCTCTCCTGTGTTTTGCTTCCACAGACACACACTGTCTTTGCTATGACTTCAACATCACTCATAAGTTCAGACCTGAAACACGATAGTGTTAAGTTCAAGGCCTGGTGGATGAAAGGCCTTTTCTTCACTATGACTGTGTTAACCACAAGGCCAAAGCCTTTGTTTCTCTGGAGAAGAAAGTCGATGTCACAAAAACCTGGAAAAACAAACTGAAACACTAGGAGACATGGTGGATTTCCTCAATGGGCAACTGCCTGACATTCAAGTGGAGAATTTAATACACATTGGTAAGTTTCAGATAGTCCAGGACAGCAGGGAGCAGACGCAGTAGTAACTTAGAGGCATTTATTGGTTTCATGTAACAAATAAGTCAGAAGTTCGTGTCACACAAGAGGCTGAGAAGCATGGGCAGGATGCAGCAGAGAGAGCAAGTCCAGAAGCCAGGAAAGGAAGCAGGGTGGGGCTCAGGATTTGTCAAGATCAGAGCTGATCTCTTTCCAATAGGGCAGAGCCCCTCATTCTGCAGGCCCAGATGTCTTATGACAATGAAGCCTATGGACACAACAGAGGATCTTGGCAGTTCCTCTTCAATGGACAGACTTTCTTCCTGTTTGACTCAAACAACAGAAAGTGGGCAGTGCTTCATCCTGGAGCCAAGAAGATGAAAGATAAGTGGGAGAAGAACACGGAGGTGACCATATTCTTCCACAAGATTTCAATGGGGGATTGTAAGATGTGGCTTGAAGAATTTTTGATATACTGGGAAAAAATGCTGGATCCAACAAGTAAGTGAGAGGCCAAAAAAGGAAGCTCTCTTGAGTTCAGATCTTAGCCCGGTGTGTGAGTGTGTGTGAGTGCATGTGCTTGTGAGTGTTTGAGTGAGTGTGAACATGACCCCCTCATAGGGGACTCCTTTTGGGGGTGCTGGTGTGCCTGTGCTCTCTCATCCTCCTCTCCCTTCTTCCTTCCTGCACCTGCCTGTGCTCCACCCACTGTGCGTTTCTCACCAACCTCGAATCTATGGGTGTCATAGTGTTTCTAGACCTTTTTCGTTAGTGTTCCTTCCTCCTAGAATAACTTTTCCTTTCCTCTCCCTTCATCTGTTTCTGTACATCCATCGAAACTACCTCAAAGGCCCGCCCCAAGACTCTCCCCTCCCTGGCCCTGGGGCATCACCTCCTCTTCCGCCAGAGCAGGAGGGTGGGCTGTGCTGTCACCTTGCTTCCCTCAGCACCTGTGTGAGCTCCCTGAGGACAGGGAATCCTCCCTCTCCCTTCCTACCCCAGAAACTGTCACAGCGGCTTCTCCACAGCAGAGGGGGACAAAAGCTCTTCCAGGATGAGCTGTGGGGGGCAGGAGCTGAGGAGGCATCTCCTAAGATTTGGGGCCTGGACAAGGCTTGTCACTTCTGTGTTTCCATTTCAGAACCACACTCTCGGGCCCCAGGCACAACCCAACCCAAAACCATGGCCACCACCTTCAGTGCCTGGAGCCTCCTCCTCATCATCCTCTGCTTTATCCTCCCTGGCATCTGAGGAGAGTCCTTTAGAGTGACAGGTACTGTGGGCAATATTGGGAGGGGAGCAAGGAGCAGGTGGATGAGGTGGAAGGATGCAGAAGGAGAATACCCAGAGTCCCACATCTCCCCATGGCAGGAACCTTCTCATCCTGCCATGAGACAGATGAATGAGACCTAGTGTCGCCTATTGGCAATGACCTGGGTAGCTCAGCCCTGAATTCTGATGGATTCTCACTGTCAGAACCAGAGAGAAAGGGAGGGACCCATACCAAGGCTCAAGCCCTGTTGAGCTTGAGAGGGTTTAGCCAATTCAGGCCTGTTTCAGAGCAGGTTCCTATTCGGGAAAGGTAGTGGTGTGTGGCCTGCAGGCAGTAGGAACTCAGGCATGGGCAGTCCGCACAGTAGGAGAGGAGCACCATGGCTGTTTCACCTAGGATGTCAAGGGAAAGGGTGTCCCTGGAGAAGGCTAAGAAGAGAGTGATCTGGGAGAATCCCCAGACAAGGGGGCTGTAAGGACCTTGGCCCACCCAGTTCCTAAGGCTTCATTCCCAGAGAAAGCAGCTTGGGTTCCAGCAGTTAAGGTGGAAGGTGAAAAGTAGAGCATGTTCAGGGTGAGGTTTAGGAAAAGGCCAGGTCCCTTGGACCCACAGGATTCCTTGTTTGGCCCTAGGGTGATGCCCCTGCCATTCTGCCTCCTTCACACTCCAGATCCTGAGCCAGCTGATGGCCCTGCCTGGAGCAGAGTGGACTCAGACAGGGAGGCTGAGCTGCTGCTAGAGGTCCATGGTTGCCACTGAGCTTGGCTGGGAATGAATGGGGCGGGTCAGGGGCAGTCTCATTCAGAGCTATGGGTGCAGCTCCCAGGGTGAGGAGAGGCTGAGAGCGAAGGGGAAAGAAGGAGGTTTGCCTGCGAGCCCACCCAAGGCCAGGGAACATGGATCCAGAGACCTCTCTTTGGACAGGGCTCCTCCAGGTCCTCTAGACCCTTCTATGAGAGGGAGGAGCAGTCCCTGAGTGAAGGTGCAGACCCCTCATTACCAGCCTCAGTTCTGAGCCCCCATGCGCTGTAGCAGGGCCTGGGCTGGCTCTGTGGTGTGGTGAAGGAGGGTGGAGGTTGGGACAGGCTGCACAGCCAGGGGTAGCATTGGAAGGAAACACATAAAACATGTTCCTTATTTGGGGAAGAGGCTCCGAAATGGGGAGGGCCTGGGAGGGATCACCCAGGAGAACAGACCCAGGTTTTTCTCAGCCACTTAAACCAACGCTTCATCTTTTCTGAAGGTGGAAGATGATATCAAGAAGCCTCTGTTAGCCTGGTCTGGTTCCTGCTCTCCCTTCAGGGAGGCCACCTGTCTACTCACCACTGTGCCTTTCTGGGAAGCAGGAATTCAAGCCTTAGCCAGCTCACAGGCCCCCAGCGGATGATGAGGACGTTGTATACTCAACATCTCATGCCCGTCATTACCTTTACTGATGATCCTGGCTACCATTTTTCTTAACATCTTCTGCCACTTTCTCTCAGTGCTAATGGACGGAATTCCCGCACAAGTTTTAACTGAACAAGAAATCCTAGCAAAAAAGCATTTTCTTTCTACTTCTTTGATTGTGGAAAAGTAGACACTTCTCTGAAGCATGACCACATTCTTCCAAACAGTATTGCTAGTAAAATAGCATGGTGGACTTCAAAGCTCAGGGATCCTTTTGATGCAGTGACCAAGAATTGCATTATTATTTTTTTTTATTTTTATGGTTTTTTACAGTTTCTCATTCTGTCAACCATACTGGAGTGAAGTGGCAGAGTCTTCACTCACTGTAATCTCCAGCTCCTGGGCTCAAGTAATCTTCCAGACTCAGCCTCTAGAATAGCTGGGGCTACAGGCGCATGCCACCAGGCCCGGCAAATTGTTTTAGTTTTAGGAAGAGTGGGTCTTCCTATGTTGCTCAGGCTGGTCTTCAACTGCTGGCCTCAAGCAGTCTTCCCACCTTGGCCTCCCAGTGCTCTGGGATTACAGGCATGAACCACAGTGCCTGTTGTAGAAATTTTTAAGTATTTTATATGGAAAAGTATTACCTTCATGATTATTTTATTTAGTAAGACAGCAGATCTAATCTCAGAATAGCTGCTTAGCCTTTTCTCTGACTCACCTCCTGCCAGCTCTGGCATTCAAATGAAGGTCAAAGCCTGTGAACCTGAATGATCCCAGCTCCTGTTTTGGGCTGAGCTGCTTCAGGCTGTGGAAGGGCCTGGGAGTTGCCTGCAGGAGAGGTGAAGGGAGGAGAAGCTGCCTAAAGCAGAAAACAGAGGGTGAGAGGGAAACGTCTGGAGGCCCTGGCTTTGCAGAAGAAGGAACCATAGTGGATTTATTGAGGGATTTATCTCTTTACATCAGTTTCCGAAAAGAATGTTTTTCTTAAGTTCCCATTTTCAACTAGTAAAACAGAACAAAGCAAAACCAATGTGAAACAAGCAAGAATTGCAAAGTATTTGCAAGCAGAATCCAGAGAATTTCTCTGCCTGCACCACTTGAGAGCTAGCCGCCACGCTGATGCCTCATCTTTAATGATGCCACCTCGTGCCCCATTCTTTAGTGTTCTTCCTACAAACCACGACACTCTCCTAATAAGCACAATACAATCACCAAAACAGATTCTGCATCCATACATTAGATCCATCTCATGCTCAGACACCACCCAAGATTCACCAGTTGTTTTGATTATCTGATGGATTTAGGCATTTCCTACCTCATTATTTAGCTGAAAATATAAATCATGATGTTTTATTTGCCCCACTATTCGATCTCTATATTTTTGGAAATAGGTGGAGAGATTTGGATTGATGTGGTGCTTCTTATTGTGTATCACTCAGAAGTCCTCATTAATATATTTGAAAGATTTAACATCTTTTTATCCAGCATTTGGGTTGCTTAATTTTTTGCTAGTTCAGATGTTCTAGTCTGACATAGAAACAGAAATGTAACACCAAATGAGAAAACATGCTGCACTTTAGTGGAATATTTTATTGCTAACTTTTTGTTATGAAAGCAACAGCAAAGTAAATAACCAAATATCTCCATGCTTTCTAGAACGTGCTTGAAGCCTGGAACTGACTGACATTGCTAATTAGTGGGATGAGCACAGCATCCACTGTCGTGAATATCATCTGAGTCGATGTCAAAGGAACAATTCAATATAGACTCCTACCCACAATGGAAGAGGTCTCTGATGTTCCACTTCCTGCCCATCACCTGGTATAGACAGATTTAAACATTTGTCAGTAGAATGCGTGTGTGAGGGCATTCCATTGTTCTTTATGTGTGTTATCTTGATTATGTAGGACATGTCAACTCTTTCACGGGTTTCCTCAGAATCTCTGAACTGCTCATAGCATTTGCCCAATCTTAGGACAATTATATGTATTTTTATTTATTTGTAGTTCTTTATACATTACAAATCTGATCTTTTGTCCATAGGGGAATAAAATAACTTTTAAAAATAGAGATTAATCTGATGTGGGGATTACTTCTAAAGAAGTAGGTGTGTTCAGGGCTGAGGAATGACAAGGAACATCACTGCCCAGGGTGTAGTGTGCTAGGGCCAAACCAGAAAAGTTATGTTTTTTAAGAACAGGAACATTGGTGTCTGTCCAGGGTATCAGGACAATGTTCAAGACTGACAGAGGACCTGTAATTTAGAAGTATCATTAAGTTCTCTGCTTCCCAAATAGTCTAGCGGAATCCCTAGTTTATTAACCCATAACATAAGGAAGAATAAAATCCCATTAATTCTCTACTGGATTATAATGCAACATTTGAAAGTCAATAAGCCTTTTAGAAAATAGATATTTTTATTTAAATATCAGTAAGAGATAAATTACTAAAGGAAAGAATCATGCCTATATATATTTTCTTATGAACAAATTAGAAAATTCTGATTCAGGACATGAAAAGAATTCCTGGTGTTCTGAAGTCAGCCATGATATTTCAGTGGCAATGCTTTAGAAGAACAAAATCGTGGTTTAGAGAAGCATCTTTTTTTCCACAACCAAAGCAGAAAACAGAAAATGCTCTTTTTGTGGAGATTTCTTCTTCAGTAAGTTAAAACATTAAATGCAGGAATTCTTCCATCAGGTAGCATGAGAGAAAATGAGAAAGTATTTTAAGAAATTTCAGTGATAGGATTATTGCCAAAGGAATTAAGGTTCATGAGATGCTGAGTCTATGGGGTCATCCTGATCTACTGGAGGCCTCTGAATGTGCTAAGGCTTGAATTCCCGGTGGCCCAGAAATGAAGAGTGCACGATGGACAAGCTGCCAGCCAGAAGGGAGAGTTTGACATGCACCCGTAATCCCAGCTACTCTGGAGGCTGAGGCAGGAGAATCACTTGAACCTGGAAGGCAGAGGTGGCAGTGAGCCAAGATCGTGCCATTGCATTCCAGCCTGGGCAGCAGAGGGAGACTCCGTCTCAAATAATAATAAAAGAAAAAGGCAAAAATTCAGACAACTAAAGAGAAAATGGGCAAAGGAGTTGAACCAGCCCTTCACAGAAGAGGAAATGTGAAAGAATGGCCAATAAAAACATGAAGAGGGTCTCAGCCTAACAGGATGAGGTATCACATGACACCCACCAGACTGGCAAAAATCCCACAACCCAGTAAATGCAACGGTTGGGGAGAATGGAGAGCAACAAGAACATTCAGCCACTGCTAAGAATGGTTGTGAATTTTTTTAAGTATACTTGTATATGAAGGGATGTGTGTTTTAGATTATGAGGAAAATTACATTTCTTACCAGGGATGAAATTTTAATAATTGAAAGCTACTGACTGGAACAGACTTGCACTTGTGTACAAAAGAAATGCCCAAGAACGTTCTAGCAACATAGTCCTAAGGTCCCCAACCTGGTCAAACACTCATCAACAGGAAAATAGAGACATTTCCCATGTTCCCCTCATAGCACGGGAGATCATGCAGTAATGAAAATGAATCATGTCAATGTGGATGGGTCTCAGGAAGAGAATAGAGGACAAAAGTAGACATCAAGCAAATGCTCAGACCCAATGCATTCACACAAAAGAATTCCTTCACATCAAAGTTCAAAAACTGCAGCTGAGGCAACAGAGCAAGACGCTGTCTCAAAAAGACAGCAGAAAGTTCAAAAACTAAATGGCATATTGTTTAGGGATATACAAATACATGGTGAAAGAAATGTATTATGAAGAAAAGTGTGGGAATAATAAAGACTAAAGCAGAAAGTGATTCCCTCTGTAGAAGGGAAGGGACTGGGATTCAGGAGGGACCTCCAGGGAGCATCCAAACTTATATCTCTTCAGATTCTATTCCCTAAACTTGGTGGAGGTCCTGGGTGTCCATTGTGCCGATATTCTTTATACCTTACCCATATTGTACAAATACTTTTTTCTATTCAGTATTTAGAAGACAGTTATAAACAAGATTCATTAAATAGCAAGATGGCAGATCCACATCAGGAAGGAACATCAGGAACATCCATAGTGTTCCATCCATGGAACCTCACCATGGATATGCTTGTGTTCATGGGCCTGGTCTTCTCTCAAGATATGGTCAGTTGGTCAGTTGTCAGGGATCAGAGGCCACACTCATCATAGCAGAGAGGCAGGATCAGCTGGATCAGGGTCCTTCTGTGACACCTACTGCATCACCAGGCCGTGCAAAGTGACTCAGCTGCCAGAACTCACAGAATATCATTCTGCACCAAAACTTCCCAGGAAAAATGGTAAGTTCTCAGTTTCTCCATTAATAGCAACTCTCAGATTAATCTCTGTCCTCTATCACTTCTCCATGAAACAACTTTTTATAGCTTTGCTTGGGTCTATTTTTCAATTTATTTTTTATTTTGCTAACTTATTGAAAGGATATGTAGTCTGTGTACATAATTTTTTTCTCTGTCAGTCAAGATAATCGTGATTTAATTCCTATTCCTATTATTATTATTACCAACACCATTTAGTTTTTTTAAGCTTTTCAATTCCAACTGGTATTAATCAGGATCTTTCTGTCTCGTGAGACCGAAAACAAATCCAGACTGTGTAAGAGGAAAAAGAATGTATTAGTCACTACAATTGAGAAGTTTCCAAGCTTAACTTGCTTGGGTTATAGCTACATCTACAGTTTCAAGTGGCACCGTGTGACTCTCTCTCTATTTCCCCAAATTTGGCTCCATGTTTAGCTCCATGACCCTCAGACTTAAACAGCAGCACCAGCTCCTCCCAAGGTCTCCAGCTCCACAGCTCCCGACCCTCAAACTTCAATTGTAGCACCAGCTCCTCCTCGGGTCTCCAGATCCAGGATTCTCAAACTACAACAGCAGCACCAGCTCCCCTCCAGCTCAATGACTCTCAGACTTGAGAGGCAGCACTGGCTGCTCCCCAAGGCTCCAGCTTCACGACCCTCAAACTAGAACAGCAGCACCAGCTACTCCCTGAGTCTCCAGCTCCCCGACCCTCAAACTTCAGCTGTAGCACTGGCTCCTCCCTGGGGCCACCAGCTCCACCACCCTCAGACTTACACGGTGGTAGCACCAGCTCCTCCTTAGGTCTTCAGCTCCAGGACCGTCAAACTTCAATTGCAACACGAGCTCCTCCCTGGACTCTAGCTCCATGATCCTCAAACTACAACAGCAGGACCGGCTCCTTCCTGGATCTCCAGCTCAGTGACTCTCAGACTTGAGAGGCAGCACCAGCACCTCCCCACGACTCCAGCTCCACGACCTTCATAGTTGAACAGCGGTAGCACCAACTCCTTTCCAGGTCTCCAGCTCCACCATCTTTGAACTAGAACGGCAGCACCACTTCCTCCCTGGTCGAAGGAGCACCTCCTCCTTCCCTGGATCTCCAGCTCCACAACCCTCAGACGTGAACAGCAGCACCAGCTCCTCCTTGGGTCTCTAGCTTCACCACCCTCAAACTTGAATTACAGCTCTGGCACCTACCTGGGTCTCCAGCTCCACAACCCTCAGACTAGAACAGCAACACCGGTTCTTTCCTGGATCTCCAGCTCAATGACTCTCAGACTTGAAAGTCAGCACCAGCTCCTCACAAAGCCTCCAGCTCCAAGACCCTCAAACTAGAACAGCAGTAGCAGCTGCACACTGGGTGCCAGCTCCAACAAGCCTCAAAGTAGAATAGCAGCACTGGCTCCTCCCTGAGTCTCCATCTCCTCAAGTCTGAGGGTCATGGAGCTGGAGACCCTGGGAGGAGCTGCTGCTGCTCTTCTGGTTGTCTCCAGCTCCATGACCCTCAACACGCAACAGCAGCACTGGCTCCTCCCTGCAACTCGAACCACATGACCCTCTGATTTGAACAACAGCAACACCAGCTTGCCACTGGGTCTCCAGCTCCACGACCCTCAGCCTTAAACAACAGCAGCACCAGGTCCTCCCTGAGTCTCAAGCTCCATGACCCTCAAAGTAGAACAACAACGTTCCTCCCTAGGTCTTCACCTCCACAACCCTTATTTGCTGACTGACTGATAGAGAAACACCTTCATTGTTGCTGGGATGAGCTGCATAACATGACACGCCCCTTTGAAAGTCAATGTCATGGACAGTTAGCATTTGCTTTTCACTCCTGCACCCGTGGGTTGGCTGGGCTTAGTCTGATCTAGTCTGGGCTTGACTCCAGGCTGAGGGTTGTAACCATGTGTGCTCCACATGCCTCTCCTCCTGCAGTTGGAGCCACAGTTCCCTGGGGCATGCTCATCTCATGGGAAAAATCAAGAGCATTAGAGGACAGGCCTGGCAGTGCCGACACATTCCAGGCTAATGCTTATGAAATCTCATTGGCATAAGAAAGTCACCCAGCCACGAGCAATACCTGTGGGATGGGTAAGTCTATCCACCCTCCCTCAGGCCCTGGCAAGGATGTGGCTGTGTCATACTCTTACAGGGAGAGTGAAATATTGAGGCCCAATGTTAAATCAACTACAGTAAGAAATGTTAACTTCTATGTCCCTACACAGGAATCATTCTTCACCAGCAGTTTCACCTGAGCTGACTTCCCTTTGCAATTAATGGTTGGTGTCTGCAAGTTTAGGCCAATGCTGTTCCCTGTGGAGGACAGAGGAGCCTCAATTAGCCTTCGACTGTTGGGAAGAATAAGATATTAGGTTGGCACAAAACAACTACAAGCCCCAGGTGGCCTATGCCCAGTGAGACAGGAGAGGGGCAGAGAACTGTGGGAGCTCAGGGTAGCTTGCATCCCCAGCCGCCTCTTGCCCCCATCTCTGCTTTCTGTTTTTTTTTTTTTGTTGTTAGACAGGGTCTGGCTCTGTCTCCTGGCTGCAGTGCAATGGTGCGATCTTGGCTTGCTGCAATCTCCATGTCCTTGGCTCAAGCAATCCTCCCACCTCAGCCTCCCCAGTGGATGGGACCACAGGTGCATGCCACCACACCCAGCTAATTTTTTTTCTTTTTTCTGTAGAGATGGGATTTTGCTGTGTTGCTTAGGCTGGTCTTGAACTCCTGGGCTCAAGCATTCCACCCCTCTTGGCCTCCCAAAGTGCTGGGATTACAAACATGAGTCACTGAGCCCAGCCTGCTTTATTTTTCTTCACAGTACTTGGAACCTTCTATTGTACTAAGTACACGTGTATTTTCTTTCTTTTTTGTCTTCCCTAGAATAGGAGCTTAACGTGGGCAGGTATTTTTGTTGATCTCATTTATCACTCTATTCCCAGTCCCTGGAACAGTGTCTGGCACATGAATGATGTGTTCTAAATAGACAATTTTAACAAATAAATAAACTATCCTACAAGAGAAGGCTAATATTTGGAACTCTCTTACCAACAGAACCAAAAAGCCAAAGACCTTTAGCCTGTCCCTACCTCTGAATGCACCCAACCCCAGAGGAGCCAGCAGAGAAAAAACAGGAACAAATGTGGGGAAGGGAGCAGGTGGTGCCCACCCCCCAAACTAAAGACCCCTGAAACTGAGGCTGAACTTGAGTTGGAGAAGGGAATCATCTAGGAACTGGGTGTGAGATTAAAGTTTAGATTTGTCTGGCCGGAATTTTGTAACACCCAACACAAGTAATTCCATTCACTTTTGTTTTTATTTTTTGAGACAAAGTCTTGCTCTGTCACACAGGCTGGAGTGCAGTGGCATGATCTCAGCTCACTGCAACCTCTTCCTCCCAGGTTCAAGCAATCCTCCTGCCTCAGCCTCCTGAGTAGCTGGGATTATAGGGGCCCATCACCAGGTCCAGCTAATTTTTGTATTTTAAGTAGAGATGAGGTTTCACCACGTTGGCCAAGCTGGTCTTGAATGCCTGACCTCAAGTGATCTGCCCACTTCAGTCTTCCAAAGTGCTGGGATTACAGGCATGAGCCACTGTATCCAGCCTATATTCCATTCATTATTAACAAGTCTATTATTATAAATCAAACTGACCAAAATCCTAGGGAAACTTCCCCAGATGTCATCAAGCAGCAGAGACCAGAGAACTATCAGCAGGATGGGGACTAGGGTGAGGCAGGGGAGAGTGGCGCTCATCTCTGGATTATCAGGGTGGAGCTAGTGAGGCATAAAATTTAAGGGGGCACCAAAAAATTCATTGATCAAAATAAATATTTGAATGCAGAATTGTTTTTTTAAATCAAATTTAATGCAAAAATAATCCCTAATGGGAAAAGTTATCAACATTTCAACTAAGACGCAGTCCAATCCTGCATTTGAATGACTTGGCCTCACTCGCTCACCCTAACCCACCTCTGCCTCACAGAAGCTGCTGGAAGGCAGCAGCTGGAGAGAAATGAAGTCATTTCCTGCTCATATCCAGTTCAGATGTTCCATAAACTAGCTACACATGAGACCGTGATGATCTACCTGTGCCAACCAGGACCACAATCTACCATCAGGACCACAATACCCAGGTCCATGTTGACTGGCCCTAGCTGAGCCCAGACATTTTGACTTAGAGGCTCAGGCCAGGATTGCTTCTGCCATTGACATCAAGCACTCATTAAGAGAAAACAGACAAGGCCAAGTGCAGTGGCTCATGCCTGTAATCCCAGCACTTTGGTGGAATCCCAGCAGAGGCAGGTGGATCACCTGAGGTCAGGAGTTTGAGACCAGCCTGGCCAACATGGTGAAACCCCATCTCTACTAAAATTACAAAAATCAGCTGGGCATGGTGGCACACAGCTGAGGCACAAGAATCAATTCAACCCAGAAGGTAGAGGCTGCAGTGAGCCAATAACAAGCCACTGCACTCCAGCCTGGGTGACAAAGTGAGACCCTGTCTTAAAAAAAAAAAAAAATAAAGAGAAAACAGGAAAACAGACAGCTCAGTTATGGGAACTCAGGCCTCCCTACAGATGCAATCAAGGAACTTAGTTATTTCAAATGTAGCGTTCTGTAGGGGTAGGATGAAGAATGATTGTGAGTTTTCACTTGATTCTCTTTCTCTGTTGCCTGGCATCTCTGGCCATGAGCACATCATTTCTGGAATCAGAGCACAGATTGTGGGGAGAGGAAGGACAGGCCACCTGGCAATGTGGTCCTCTTTTTCTTGGACTAGACTTTGTGTGAGAACCTGTGCCCAGTAGGCAGATTCAGGTCCCTGAGGAGAGAGGAGGAGCCAGGTAGTGGTACATTTGAGGTGATGACCCTTCCCCAGCTGCCCAGAGCCCATCTGGCACCGAAGGTCACTTCCAGAATGTTGGGTTGGCCCCCAGGGTTCTGGTTGGGACTCTCCGGGCCATTAGGTTTTGGCAGGTCCAAGTCTGGTTGTGAAGACACCTGGGACAGCTCAGACACCCTCTCCGGCCACTCGCACACCCAGCACTCGCACACCCAGCACTCCGGCCACTCGCACACACAGCAGGTCTGCTCACGCCCCTCTCCTTGTTCACTTGGCACCTGACCAGTCATCATGGACGCTGACCATTGCTTGAGTGTAGGGTCCCCAAGTTCCTGCTGGGCCAGCAATTGTGCCCCTTGTGCTGATGCATCTTGGGTGCCAGCACAAGATCTCCTTTGGGATACAGAGAGCATCTCTGCACCAACCGGCGGGGACACAGGTGTGTTTCAGTACAAACACCTGGGCTGGCTGGACAGCACAGCCTGCACCCAGTAGCTCTGATTTGCCTGAATCCCAGAGTTGGCATGGTGGAGTCATTCCCTCAGCCAAACCAGTGGGAACATCCTTGGGCAGGACGAGGAGTGCTCAGAGCAGGTGAATGAAGCTCTGCAGGAAATGACATCTCCTCCGAGCAGTGAGGGCCGTGAAATCAATCCAAGGACACTTTCTGAGCACCCCCAGGGTGCACACCCGGGCTCAGGAAGCAGGGGAAATGTCAGCCAGTAAGTACATGTCTGTGTTCTGTGGATGGGCCAGAAAGGGCTGCAGCAAGGAAATCATATCACAGAGGAGAAAACGGCCAGAGTCACAGTCTGGTTTGTCCCTTTCTCATTGGGTGCTGCCAGGAGTCCAGTCCAAGCAGGTGACTCCCAAGCAAAGGTATTAAAATGGACTAAGACCCTCTAATCACTTCCTGGTGTCTTGAGACAGCCTCCAACCCACCGCCCCCACCGCAGGGCCCTGCACTAGCTTCCCCAAGAAGAAACTGGGAGGCTGAGGGGCTGAGCTGCCAGGAGATCTTTCACCAGTGCCTGTGGACCTGTTGAATGTTTAACTTACCCTTTAAAAACATGCTTGCCTCTTTGCGTGTTAACTCTCTGTAAGGAGCATGTGTTACTTTGCTAAAGAAGGAAAACATGACTCAAAACCACCTGTGCATTTAGCAAGCACCAATTCCCAGCCCAGAGCAGTGGATTTGCTGCTGCAAAAATCTAAACTTCAAAACCCATGTGGAGCCTTCAAAGGCTGCCTGGCCCCAAGCTCACCCTTTGGAGTTCACTGACGGGTGTGTTTGGAGTTGTTTCTTCCTGGTGTCTGGTGTCAGGAAAAAGAAGACACAGGGACACCAGTTGGGGGTTTAATCCCGTCAGACCCAAACTTCGGTTTTCTGTGTCCGTTACATTACCCCATCGAGATGCCGCTGGGGCATGATGATCAAGTCGAATCTATTCTTGACCAGATGGTTGAAGCCACACAAACCCTCTAGGGCCCTGCGTGGGGGTGGAGTCACTCCTCGGTTTTATCTCACAGCAGGGATGACCCCTCACTGGGCACCCCAGCTCAGATCTCAAGACAAACAGACACTGGGGACAGTGGGTGGAAGGAGGGGCCCCTCATGGGAGGACTCACAGGGTGAGAGACCCACACCCAACCGGGCAGTTCACACTCGGGATCTTTCGGGCCCTCGGAGGAAACATTGGTTCACAGTGAACACAGGTCCTGCTATTCAGTCACAATTATCTCAGCAGGGACAACCACCCCCTCCGAAAAGATGAATTCAGTAAGGCAGAAACTTTAGCTCAAGATGAATTTTTTCTTGAAAATATTCCTCAGGCTGCCTGATGGAGTTTAAATGTTGTCAAAAGCCTTTCAAAGGAAATTTGGTTCATTATTACCCTTCTTCAACAGTAGGGGCTGAGAAATGATCTTCCGGAGATGCTACAGGAGGGAAGCTGAGTTCACCATCACCTTTTCCTTCACTCATACAAGGCCAGGCCCCCTCACCACTACTGCTGACCCAGGTCCCCTTTGGTAAACCTGGAAAACTCACATTCCCTTTCAATGTGATTTCAGATCTATACATGATTTAAGTGTGGTGTCTAAAAATGAAGCAAAGGGAGTGCATTGGGGAAAAAAATGTTCTCAGAAAATGTGTATCTTGTGCTTCAGCCACGTGGTCCCCCCACCTCCTATGGCTTCAGGGCAGCTCCATAGCCAGCTGTGCCTCCTCCCCAGAGTCAGCAGCAAGCTCAGAATATGTTCCCTTCTGCAGTTCCAGGTCTGACCCCAGCCCTGGCTCCAGGCCAAGGCCTCCTGCATTTGACCTCTGGGAGTCTCTTTCTTTGTGGCCAGTGATGTCCAAGGTTCCTGCAGGGGCCTAGAGCCTGTGGTCCCTGAGTCCATCAGAAATGCAGCCTGTGCCAGGTGGGGAGCATCAAGCCTGCCACCCAACACCACGGGCTGCAAGGGTGAACATCTGTGCAGAGTCTGGTGGGTAAGAAATGCTGTGCCTCTTACTTTTCTTTAAGTCCACCTCATTGTGACTGCAGTCTCCGTCCCCCTGGGCTGCTAGGAAATGCCATCTCAGCCAGTCTTCCTCTCCCAACCTGAGAGGAGGTCCATGTTGCAGGCCTTGCCTAGGCTAACGTTGCGAATAAGGGAAGCCAAGCCAAGCCTTCTGCTCTCGGTCCCTGGTTATCTTGAGATGCCTGCGTTCCACCCAGCCCTTGCAGTCCCTCAGGTGCACTGGGGCAGGCAGTGTAGCATCATGAGCACAGCTTCCAGAAGCGGACTGCCTAGACTCCATACCACATGTTGCCACCTACCCCTTGTGTGACACTGAGCAGTGATTAAACACTCTACACCTCAGTTTCCTCATCTGTCCAGTGACAGCACCCACCTGCTCATAAGGTACAGTAAGGCCATAGGAGATGCTTAGACCAATCCCTCACAAACAGGGGTTCCTCGGGCGGTAGAGGCTGTTCCATCTCAGGCCCAAGACTGGCAATAATACCTCCTGACACTCTCGGGAATGCAACACAAGTCTCCACTACTGTCCAAACACAGACTTTAGCAAGCCTGCGAAGCTCTACACAAAGCTCCTCGGCCCACCTAGCTGCTGGTCAAAGGCTCTCACCCTTCTGGACACTTGGGCAAATCTCCTCACTGGGTCCAGGATTTTGCAAAAGCCAATAACTTTGGCCTTCTTTGACTCACTTGCCGTTGCCACCTAGTTCCTCCCAGCAGACACCACCTATATCAGTCTTCTGTTGTCACAACGGTGGGGCATAACAAACCGTAGCCCAAACTCAATGGCTTGTAACATGAGCTTCTGTTCTCACTCTGAGAGTCTGCAGGGTGACTAAGGTTTGGATGATCTGGGGTGGTCTAAGGGCAGCTCTGCTCCAGGCTACAGGTTGGGCTTGGATTTGCAATACATGACTTTTTCTAGACCCTGGCACAAGGGTCAGCAGCTCCGCAGGACACACGCTTCTTGTGGCAGTGCACTCAGTGCCTCTGCTCACAGCTCACGCATTCATATTCTTTTGGCCAAAGCAAGTCACTCAGCCAAGCCCAACATCAGTGGGGCAGGGATGAGTTTTTTACCCCATAGTCAGAGAGTGAGGGGATTGACTATCTGCTAAACAATAATGTTAACTTTCATATCACCCCAAACCCTAACTTCTGACATTAACAAGACTGCCTCCCTGCTTAAAATGGAAGAAAAGAAAAGGGGAAAACAAGAAGAGAAAAACGTTAATGACTCTGACAAAAATTTCCCACCAAATCTGTATACCCACCAGGCTGGCCAGCCTGCAACAGCAGACCCTAACGTTGTTTTAGCCCCAGGACAGTGTTCTGTGCTGATCATGCGATCTCTCCCATCAATCATTCCTCCCCTCGGCATCCCCACCACACAGGTCTGGCTAAGAAGACCAAGCTCCTCCAAGATCTCCAAGACCCTGGTGCTTCAAATCCACACTTACTCTGGGTGAGGTTCCTGATCAAGCCCTGTTGGGACACACTGAAGACACAACCTCTGCCATGAAAAACGTCATTTCATGAGGGATTTGAGAAAATTCTAGAAAGCATAGACTGTAGTCATATTACAGGTACAAGTCCACGAAGATGGAAAGTGAATGTGATATCTCCCCAGAGACAAATGCACAGACGAACAAAGCCAAGAACACTTGTGGCCGGGTGTGGTGGCTCACACCTGTAATCCCAGCACTTAGGGAGGCTGAGGCAGGCAGATCACCTGAGGTCAGAGTTCAAGACGAGCCTGGTCAACACGGCGAAACCCCGTCTCTACTACAAATACAAAAATTAGCCGGGCGTGGTGGCGGGTGCCTGCAATCCCAGCTACTTGGGAGGCTGAGGCAGGAGAATTGCTTGAACCCAGAAGGCAGAGGTTGCAGTGAGCCAAGATCACGCCATTGCACTCCAGCCTGGGCGACAGATACTCCTTCTCAAAAAAAAAAAAAAAGAAAAAAAAGAACACTCATGAGGAGCATGGAGAGATCTCTGGGGAAGCTTGTCTCTCCTCCTCTTCTTTGGTCACACCAACACAACGGGGTGTGGGTGCAATGGAGGGAGCCTGTGGGACTCAGGGTGTCAACCTCACTATGGAGTGAATGACTCCAGAGCAGTGGTGCTGCAGTCACCAAAGCCACCAGCTATAACCAACACGACCTGGGTCTCCAGATCAGACATGGGCCGGGAGCAGAAAGTTGGCGAGCAGGACTGCCTTAGAAAATCTGAGGCATTGAGCTCCTGACAATGGAACCTATTGCCCGATTCTTGCCCAAAGTCGAAGTCTTGAAAAGAACATTGTGGAGAAAGGGGCAAAATGAGGAGAGGAAATAAGGATTCTGAGAAACAAGGAAAGGGCAACGTCACGGCCCCTCTCAAGCCATCTGGAGTGAATACACGGTTCCCGATGCACATGGGGACAGATGATGGCAAAACACCGTGCTGCAGATTGGAGGGTCTTCGAAATGCTCTTTCAAAATGACTCCGTAACACAAACGTAGACACTATTCAGCGATCCTACAGCCTGAATCCACCACAGATGGTGCCCTCAGCTTCTCTCTTGTTTCTCTGCGAAAAAATAAAACAGGTAGAGCTGAGATCCTCTGGCCCTTGCAAGCAGACCAGCACAGATTCAAATCTAACTCCCATACTTTCTGCGTGACCTTGGGCAAGTTACTTAACTTCCCTGGACTTCAGTTTAGTCATCCGTAAAATGCGTGTGATGCCGCAAAGGTTGATGTACCGATAAAGGAAATGGCACAGATAGAATATCTTGTGCCCTACTTGGTAGGTGATGAGATGCTTAGGCCAATAACCGAGGAGGTTAGTTCCCTTCTTTCCCTAGCCTTGGCTAGGATAGCACCAAGCATAGTTTCACTGTACATTAGGAGGTGACACTGAAGAGCTCCTGAGGAGGGCGTTCAGAGCAAATCATCTTGGATGATCTAATTTATCTGTCTTTTATTCCTAATGCTGCCAATTTGGAGACAGCATAAATGGAAGTGTTTTCCAGAAATACTGAACATTTGGTCACAGGCTCGTGATCTTTGAAATGGACCGAAGTATTAACTCTCTCAGGGGCAATGCGCACTCAGATAGCATCGTGGCAGGTCACGCTCTGCAGGCACTCACTGTGTGCCACACTAAGCACATGTTAGCTCATTTCAGCCTCACACCCACACTTTCAGGTGGGCATTATTATCACATCAATTTTACAGATGAAGAAACTGAGACACAGCCAAAGTAACTTAGACAAGATTGCAGAGCTGTAAGAGGCAGAGCTGGGACCTGAGCCCATGGGGTCTGACTCCAGAGCCTGCGTATTCACCTGTGCACTACATGAAAGCTCCGAGACCCAGCTCTGCAGGAGCAACGAAGTCCCCAAGTTTGTCTTCATCCAGTTACACTGAAGTCATTCCCTTTCATGGGTCTCTAAGATCCTACAGAGATTTTTTAGTTTTTCAAAAAGCCTAGAGTAGAGCTGTTTCACCAGACCCTTCCCAGATGCTCCAAAAATCTTCCTTCCACCATCTCAGAAATGACAAGGAAGAGTCAGTCACAGCCGACGAGGACGAGGAGATGTCCAGTGTAAGGGCTCCAGCCAGATGTCTAATCAAGACTTGAATTATTGCCCCTTCAACACCCCGTCCTCCACAGCCCATGGTGAGGACTCTGGAAGGGCCAGCTCCATCCTGGAGCCATGGAGGATGGGTGCTGGTCCTCCAGGACAGAGGGGGTGGCACAGGCTGTGCCCCATGAGCTGCAGGAGAGATAGATGCATGAGTGTGGGGGACACCCCTGGTTTTCCCCCCCAGCACCTGCTGCTCCAGCTGGGTCCTGAGTACCCTTTGGAAAAGCCCCCCCTCCCCAGTTCTCCACCATGGGTAGGGTGGACCCAGCCCTGCTCACTCAGTCCAGAGCTTAGCCTTGGCTGTGGCAGTTGGTTCAGGGAGGAACTTGTGAGAATCATGCTTCAAATGAAACTCGATCCAAGGGCTGTTGTATGAATGGCAAAGGAGGCTCCCTTTCCCCTGGGATAGGGAAGCTGACGGCTCCTGGAGGCGCCGTCACCACAAGGAGAGAGCCATCCTCCAAATGCACCAATAAGTCTAAGCAAACGAGCCTGGAGAGACACAGAGACAGGAAGGCCTCGCAACGTTGTCTGAGCACCGGGATGCAGCAGTACCTGAAGGCGGCTGGCCTGTTGTGTTAGTTTTCTATTCCTGTATCAAATTACCATGCATTTAGTGGCTCAAAACCACACCCACTTATTAGCTCATAATTCTGCAGGTGAGAAGTTCAGCCCAGCAGTACTGGGGTCTGCTTAGAGTCCCACAAGGCTGAGATCAAGGCATCGAGTTCTTATTGGCTCTGCGAATAAAATCTGCTTCTGAGCTAGTTAATGTTGTTGGCACAATTTAATTCCATTTGGTTACAAGACGAAGGCTCTTCCTTCCAGGTATTCTGAAATGTACGATAGATTATTGTAAAGTGTAGTTACCCTACTGATCTATACAATACTAAATATTTCTTCTATATGACTGTGCATTCATACCCATCAATCAACTTCCTTTCATGCCCCCTACCCCCTACCCTTTCCAGCCTCTGGTAGACACCAATCTACTTTCTATTTTCATGAGATCCACCTTTGTGGCTCCTACGTGGGAGTGAGAACATGTGATATTTGTCTTTCTGTGCTTGGTTTATTTCACTTAAAATGATGGCCCATAGCTCCATCCATGTTGCTGCAAACGACATGACGTCATTCTTTCTTATGGCTGAATAATAACCCATTGTGTATATAAGACTTTTTAAAACCCATTCACCCACTGACAGGCACTTAGGTTGATTTCATATTTTGGCTCTTGTGAGTAGTGCTGCAATAAACATGAGAGTGCAGAGAAACAAAACAAAACAAAACAACACATGAAAAGACTAAGGTTCCAAGATTTCCATCTTCTGGCCAGGAATCACTCTCGGCTCCTAGAGGCCTCCCCAGTCTTTGGCGTTCGGGCCCCTCCATTTTTAAGCCAGTGGCATTTTGAATCACTCTTGTGATTTGAATTCCTAACTTCTGTCTCTGATCTCTAGGCCCAGATTCAAACAGCTAGTGTGATTAGGTCAGGTCCACCTGCTAATCTGCCTTCTTCTTAGCTCAAAGTCAATTGACTAATAACCTTAATTGGGTCTGCACAATCCCCGTTGTCATATGATGTCACAGGAGTAGGAACCTAGTCACAAGCTCCACCCACACTCAAGGGGAAGAGGCTTTACCAGGACGAGGGTCATTGGGAATCATTTTGGAATCTGCCCACCACACCTCTGAACTCTTCAGTGATGTGAGGCCTAACATTCTTTTGTTTGTTTGTTTGTTTAAGGTAATTTGAATTGTTCCTCACTTCAAACCAAAAGAGTAGGCTGGGTGTGGTGGTCCACGCCTGTAATCCCAGCACTTTGGGAGGCTGAGGTGGGCAGATCACTTGATGCCAGGAGTTCGAGACCAACCTAGGTGACATGGTGAAAACCCATCTCTACTAAAAATAAAAAAATCAGCAGCGTGTAGTGGCATACACCTGTGATCCTAGCTACTCAGGGGGCTGAGGCATGAAAATCATTTGAACCCAGGAGGTGGAGGTTGCAGTGAGCTGAGATTATGCCACTGTACTCCGGCCTGGGTGACAGAACAAGGCTCTATCTCAAAAAAACAAAACAAAAGAGTTATCCATGCAATGGAATGTTATTCAGCCATAAAAAGGAATGAAATGCTGATTCATGCTACAATGTGAATGAACCTTAAGAACATTATAACAAGTGAAAAAAGCCAGACACAAAAGATCACATAGTATATGGTCCCATTTATGAAATGTCCACAACAGCCAAGTCCATAGAGACAGAAAATAAATTAGTAATTCCCTAGGACAGTTGGGGAATGACTGCTAATGGGTGCAGGGTTTCTTTGCCGCAGTGACAATGTTCTGGGACTGGATATTGGTGAGGGTTGCATTACCTTTCGAATCCTAAAAAATACTGAATTTTATACTGTTAAAAGTGTGAATTGTATGTGGATTTTGATTTATATCTCAAAAATCAAAATGAAATGAACAAACAAAGTGTCTCAGTATAAAAGGAGAGCAAAAAAATCACAGCTATGGTCTGACGGGGAGAAGCCAGGCTGCATGGCCTCTCTCTCTGTGAAGACAGAGCCCTGCCTCTGAAGTCATCTTCCCCATCACACTTGTCACAGCCATCCCATTTGCTGGGGAGGCAGAAGTAAGGAAGATAATCAAATTATTTTTTAAATTTCTAACATTATTGCGGCTTAGGCTGACACACTGCTTCTGACAGCTGTTGCTCAAAACCACCTAATATTTGATAGGCTTGTAAAAGAGAAATTCTTCCGGAATTCATTCCACAAAAGTAAAATGAATGGCTATGATGAATATTACAAATCAGTCTTAGTGCAAAGGGAAACAGACTTTGGCTGCAAGAACCAGAGTCATCCTTCCCCCTAGCGCAGTTTCCGAAGAGGCCATTCATCAAAAAGTAGTTTGGGCTGGGTGTGGTGGCTCACGCCTGTAATCCCAGCACTTTGGGAGGCTGAGGCAGGCAGACCACGAGGTCAGGAGATTGAGACCATCCTGGCTGGCTAACATGGTGAAACCCTGTCTCTACTAGAAATATAAAAAATTAGCCAGATGCGGTGGCAGGCACCTGTAGTCCCAGCTACTCGGGAGGCTGAGGCAGGAGAATGGCATGAACCCAGGAGGCAGAGCTTGCAGTGAGCAGAGATCGTGCCACTGCACTCCAACCTGGGCAAAAGAGCGAGACTCCGTCTCAAAAAAAAAAAAAAAAGAAGGTAGTTTGTAGATTTCCACCATATGGGGCGGAGTTAATCCATTCAGCCATTCGGTGGGGAAGGTCCGAATGTTGCTGGCCCACCATCCTCCCCAGCAAGGGGCACAATCTCCAGGGCTCTTGAAGACGGCCTTGGGAACACATGCCCAGCCCTGACATCCTTCTCAAACAGCAGCCTCCTCACACTCTCAGGCGTGACCCGCCACTGCCCTCTCTGACCTGACTCCTGTCCATAGCAGACTAAAGGGAGCAGAGCCCCCTGACCTGGGGGTCAATCAGAATCTTTTTAAGGCACTAAACTAAGGAAATGCACATTTGGGGACCATGGAGGCTGCCATTTTCAGCCATGTCATTAGGGAGACAGAAAGAAGAAAAGAATGAAGTAATGGGCCAGAGAGCACGTGAGGCTCCAGGGAGAGGGGCAGAGTGACCGCCAGGTATCCTGATGGCTTCCCAGGTCTGGTCCTGCCCTTCTAAGCCTGGACCCACCTCTCACCACTGACTTCCTCTAGATGGCCCGTGTCCTGGTCCCAGGTTCCAGTCCTCCCCTGCAGCTACGCTGAGTGGGTGCTTCCATGCACGACCCAAGGTCCCCTCACTGAGACCCCTTGATTTCTCCCAGAGAGAAGATTCCAGAGATTCAGAGGAGGGCTCCTCTAAGAGTTGGCAGGGGAGGGGTCTCGTGTCTTCTGGCAGCAGGAGTGTGGGGAATCCAGGGATGTCCTCACCTGGAGGGCCAGACAGACTGCGGTGCAGTCGAGGGTCTCGCCCATGAGCAACAAGGATGCACCTGAAGGGCATGAGCAGAAAAGACCTCATCAGCAGGGTCTCCAGCCCCCAGAGCAGAGGAGGGTGGGGAAGAGTGGCAGGAACCACAGAATCCGCCAAGAGACAGCCCCCACCCAGAACTGGAGTGGAGATCAGGATGCTGCATCTGGGGCAACAGACTCCCATCCCCGGCCCCACCATCTCCCTTCTTTCCCTCACTCGCTCAAAACTCAAAGTCCCAGGAGAGCGCATGTGAGGGGCCACTTAGAATAGAGCTCGCCTCTCAGAAAACCCGCAGCGGGGAGGCAGGGTTGCGCCCTCAGCTTTCCTAGGGAAGTATCACCAGGGACCCCCCTGACCCCTGCAACCCTCCCACATGGGAGGGGAATTCCCAAAAGGAAGTCCAGGCAACTTCAGGGAGGGGAAATGGATCACGGCAGCCAGAAATGATTTCTGTTCCCCTATGTGTCACCTGGGCCGGGACCACAGGGAGCCTTGAACACTGGGCTCACAGCTCAGCTCTCCACAGAGCAGCATGGGCAGAAACGCATGACAGATCTCCACATGTGACAGACAGGTCCACGCCACCACCTTTCAGCATCTCAACTCCAGGTGACATGTGGCAAGGCGGTGCTCAGGGGATTATTTGCTTTTATGATGAATTTTTTTATGATAAAAGTGATGTTTTATTTAGAAAATTTGAAAGCTATAAGTTCTGAGACTGGCAAGCTAGCAGGTAAGGCTGATGGGTAACAAATGCCTCCAGCCAGGTCATCTGCACAGGTTTGGTCTCCGTGGTGGCTCCAGCACTGTGCTCGATGCCCAGAGCTCAGAACAGTGAGTCTTGTGGACACAGCTGGCCCCGGGCACCCAGCCGGGCTTCCCATTCTCCTGTGGCCCAACCTTGAGATTCCCGGAAAGACTAGATCAGGACCACAGCACTTGCTGCCATCTGCCCTGTGCAGACACGGCCAGCATATACACTTCTCGCTGCCGACGTTTCTTGGACATGGCGTCTGTGAGATGTCCCTCTTCTCTGAAGCAGCCTCCTGCTGAGCAGAACCTCTTCGGGGTCTTTCCCCCATGCTCTGATGAGCCACACAGAGGCCGGCAGCTGTGAGGATGTGTCCCTTGCTGCAGACCTCCCAGAGCAGTGAGCTTGGGGCTGGGCATTACTGTGACTGGGGGTGTGCAGTGCCAGCCTCACCAGCCTCCCTTCCTCAAGACCTCAGAGAAACCAGCCCTGGGCCCTAAAATGTCAGATCTGGAAGGAGCCCTGGGACCATCTCACCCAGGGGCTTTGTCTCCATTGCATCTGAACTCTGTTCACAGGGGCCTGGTGGTGCTCCTGGGTCCTGGGTTTCTGGAGACATCACCTCCACCCATCACCCAGTAGAGCAAATATCAACATCATGTCCGGTCCATCGTCCTTGGGAAAGGATGAGGCACATGAGACCTGGGGCAGAGAAACACTGACCAGAGATGCTCCCTGGGTAGAGCCTGGATGAGAGACTGTGGGGCATTTTATAATTTGCAAAGGCCTGTCACACCCTGTTGCCTCATCTGACCTTCATAATGGTTGGCCAATGGGCGTGATCCTGCAGGTCACACATCTAAGACCAGATTGACTGTATGATGCGTCATTGTACTATGTACCACTGAGAAAGAAAAAACATTGACAATTAAATTCTGACACGTGATCAGATCCCATCAATTATGTGACATAACCAGACTAGAGAGATATTAACATGGGAAAAAGGTGTCTTAGAATCAATGAAATTCAGTGTTCTCTCCATTTGATAGACCAGAGACAGATTGCAAAATGTTCTGATGTGTTCACGCACAGCTGGTTGGCGTTCAAGCCTCTGCGTGACCTCAGCTTCCTGGGGACCATCTCCAGTCAGTGGCAGACGTGGAGATGTGCTGCACCGATCCCCTTTTAAGGAAGGATTTGCTGCCCTGCATGGGAAGTGTGCTCAGCAGAGAGGCTCCCACTTCTTTCAGGCTACTCCAAAGCTCACAGAAGAGCAGGCAGGTGCACTGCATACTCATTCCTACCCTAAAACATTGACCTTAAGTGTTGGAAGAAATGCAATGGGCTAAAGTGTTGGACCCAAGGCTGCAGCCATGAAAGTTGGTTCCCATGACAGAGGGAGGAGGCTGGGGCTAGTGCAGGGACAGGGAGAGGAGGAAGGAGAAAGATTGTCACCATCCACCTGTCCACTCCATCACCACTTTGGGGAGAAACAGAGAGTGGGGAGAAGCTGTGGTTCATTGAAGACCTGAAGGTTCTCCCTCTACATTGTCTTCTTCAAGATCATAAAAAAGGAATGAAATATTGACAACTTTTCCTGCATAACCTAGTGTAGTGGTTAATTTTATATGTCAACATGAATAGACTACAGGATGCCCAGATAGCTGGTAAAATATTATGCTAGGTAGTTCTGTGAGGATGTTTTTGGAAGAGATGAGCATTTGAATCGGTAGACTGAGTAGGGAAGCTCCACCCTCATTAATGTGGGTGGACATCCTGCCATTCATTGAGGACCTGGATAAAATAATAGAACAAAATGATAGAGGAAAGGCCAATTTGCACTCTCTGTTTGAGCTGGGACATGCGTCTCTTCCTGACCGCAGACATAACTGCTTCTTGTTCTCCTGGTTCTCAGACCTTGGGACTTGGACCGAATTCTACCACCAGCCTTCCTGGCTCTCCATCTTGCAGATAGGAAATCACAAGACTT
Organism: Trachypithecus francoisi; assembly: GCF_009764315.1. Taxonomy (NCBI): domain Eukaryota; kingdom Metazoa; phylum Chordata; class Mammalia; order Primates; family Cercopithecidae; genus Trachypithecus; species Trachypithecus francoisi. The sequence continues at coordinate 65,494,327 of NW_022681460.1, forward strand.
CTCAGCCTCCATAATCATGCAGGCTCATTCCTATAATATATATATTCTACCTGTTCTGTTTTGTTTTGTTTTTTTTTTGAAACGGAGTCTCACTCTGTTGCCAGGCTGGAGTACAGTGGCACGATCTCAGCTTACTGCAACCTCCACCTCCCAGGTTCAAGCAATTCTCCTGCCTCAGCCTCCCGAGTAGCTGGGACTACAGGCGCGTACCACCACACCTGGCTAATTTTTGTATTTTTAGTAGAGACAGGGTTTCACCATGTTAGCCAGGCTGGTCTCAAACTCCTAACCTCAAGTGATCCACCCACCTTGGCCTCCCTAACTGCTGGGTTTACAGGCGTGTGCCACCACACCCAGCCTATCTGTTCTGTTTCTCTAGAGAGCCCTAATACACCTAGCCTCAATAATCACATCTTCATTCTTTCCCAGCCAGGGTTATTTAGTGAATGCATTGGTTTATTTATTTATTCATTCCATAGATACTTACTGAAGGCTTACTATGTGCCAGAAATCTTACAAATGCTTGAGATGTGGCCGTAGAAAATGAAGCCTCAAATTCCTGCCTTAAGAAGTAAACTTTCCGCCGGGCGCGGCAGCTCACGCCTGTAACCCCAGCATGTTGGGAGGCTGAGGCGAGTGGATCACAAGGTCCAGAGATTGAAATCATCCTGGCCAACATGATAAAACCCTGTCTCTACTAAAAATACCAAAAATTAGCCGGGCGTGGTCATGGGTGCCTACAGGCCCAGCTACCCAGGAGGCTGAGACAGGAGAATGGCGTGAACCCGGGAGGTGGAGGTTGCAGTGAGCTGAGATGGTGCCACTGCACTCTAGCCTGGGCAACAGAGCAAGATTCCATCTCAAAAAAAAAAAAAAAAAAAAAAAAAAACTAAGTATATTTTCCACTAGAGAGAAACTGGCAAGCAAATAAGATGCAAACCATCCGGGCTGTGTATAAGACCCATGCAGTGTGTCACCTCAGGTTTCCCCAACTTCTACTGCAGGAACTGACTCAGTGCAGGTCCACAGGATGCCACTGTGTTCCAACTGCCTCCTGCTCACCCCGTGGGTGAGGGAGGCATCCTCACCCTAACTAGTATGAGATGGCCGAGCACACGACACCCAGTGCTGGACAGATGAGATGGGCAGCAGGTCAGTCACAAACACTCACAGCCCACAGGGGAGGACAACACGCACCCTGCAGAGGCACAGGAGGTGCGCCTAGAAACAGAGAGAACAGGAGGGGCTGGGGGAAGCAAACCTTGAAGTAACAGGGGATGAGATGCCCCTGGTTCCTATGGGCAGGGAAGCGAAGGCAGTTAAGCTGAGGACCAGGTAGAATGCGGCTGCTCCAGTTGACAGGGAACCTGCCAGGTGGGAGCCTTTCCCACTGAGCTGGGGGCATATCAGTGAAGGAAGGGAACTAGTAGTCTGGCCTCTGTAACCCTGTGAAGCTCAAAGACATCAAGGCCATACTTAACATTGCACCTCAATTTCAGGCCTTACACCACACATGTCCTGAGACCAACTCCCCAAGATTCTGGATCCTCCACCAATTCTGGATTCAGCTAAGGTGCCACAAAAATGAGCGCAGGATCTGGCTTCCCCAGCAGCCACCAAGGGACTGGGTGATGTACCCCGATGTTAAGAAAGAGATGACGCAGCCAGGTGTGGTGGCTCACACCTGTAATCCCAGCACTTTGGGAGGCCGAGGCAAGCAGATCACTTGAGGTCAGGAGTTCAAGACCAGCCTGGCCCAACATGGTGAAACCCCATCACTACTAAAATGACAAAAATTAGTCAGGCATGGTAGTAGGCACCTGTAATCCCAGCTACTCGGGAGGCTGAGGCAGGAGAATCATTTGAACCCAGGAAGCAGAGGTTACAGTGGGCCAAGATCATGCCATTGCACTCCAGCCTGGATGACAGAACAAGACTCAGTCTCAACAAAAAAAAAAAAGAAAGAAAGAAAAAAAGAAGAAAAGAAAGAAAAGAAAAGAAAAGAAGACGACTCCCTGAAGAGCAAACCTGGACCCTCGAGGGAGAGAAAAAAAGAGAGATTAGCTATAAATGGCCCCTCCCAACCATCCTCATATGGGCCATTTCCACACAGCTTCTTTGGAGATGGTTTACGTGACCTGGTGATCAGCTGGGTCTCTGGGAGGCTGTCACTAGCTCAGTCATCACTTCCCAACCTCCCCACCTTGCTTCCTGTTTCCCCACCCTGGACCCTTGGGACTGCATCTACCCCAAAGGCACTGACTCTTGTGGTTGACCTTGGGCTCTGGGTGAGGAGGTCTGGGCTAAGATGATCTCCTCCAGTATCCCTGGGAAAGACTGAGTCAGATGGTGACAATGCTGTAAAGGAAACTGACACAGAAACAGGGCAGAAAGGGCCAGAGAAATAGAACTTTGGCCTCATTTCCCACTGGGTCATGTGGGGCTGACAGTCCAGGAGAAAAAGGATGACCCAGGAGCCCTGGAATCCAGGAGGAGATAGACTTCAACAGGGATAGAAGGCATCCCACGATTAACTCCATGCTCTCAGGGTGAAATGTGCTGGGGAAGGTGTGTGTTTAGGGGCAGAAAAGTGGGGGTCTTTCCAGGCTCATGCAGCATTGTGGGGCTTCCTATCACTCCCTGTCAATTGAAGTGTGGACCAGGGAAGGGGTGGCCTCATGTGGAGGCCAAGGGACTCCCAGGCACCTCTCGGCTTATAGATGAAGTAGTAGAGTTTGGGAAGAGCTGTTCCTTCTCAGAGTAAAATGCTTACAGCAATAAGGAAAAGTCTGAGAGCCACACATGGACAAGTCCCCTGCTGGTCACCTTAGCCACTTGCTGCTGATGCCCCATAGCTCTACTCTCCTGTCCTCTGTGCGGCAGCTTTCTCCTCTGCCTTGTGCCCTCATAGAGACAAGACGGTTGCCATCTCACCTGCCATGACATCCACTCAGAGTCATGACCAGAATAAAGAAGATAGAAAAGAGATTCCCTTAAATTAGAGAACCCGGAAGATCCCCTTAAATTAGAGAGCCCAGAAGGCCCCACCAAAAGACTCCCAAATTACATCTCATTGACTAGCTTTGACTCACATGTCCCCCAGCAAGCCAATCACTAAAAGTAAATGAGATTGCCACCATGGGCTCAGACCAATGGTAATCCACTCCCTGGTGTCAGACAGCACATTGCTTCCCAACATCTGAGCAAAATCAGAGCTCTGCTTGCAAGGAAGAAGGATATCTGAATGTTGGGGTCTACAGCAGCAATTAACCAACTAACTGTGAATTACAGTGGAATGGCCAAATGCCTTGGGAATGAATGAATAATGTACTTGCAAAAAGACATATGAAGATCCCACATGCACTTCAGAGCCCTCTTTTTGGAACTTTTGGTGAGTCTGAAAGTTTGACTTTCCATTAGAGGCTGTGATTCCTACCCAATACATTCATAACATCAAGGACATTCTCCCCAGGACACTTCTTAGGATGCCCTGAGATCAAGATTTTTCTTCTGGGAACATCAGAAGAAACAGGTTCAACTTTTCTACCACCTCTCCATTATCTCGCATAGGACAACAAACAAGGAATGTTCAAAGGAATGTGTAGTTTTAAATAAGGGAACTGAAGCCCAGTGAAGGAGCTGGACGTTTTCTGTCCAGCTCTCAGAAAAGATCTTGGGACCTGAACAAGTGAATCTTGCCTCAAGGAATTTCAATGATGCTTCAGCATTTCCACTGAATGTCACAGGGACACTTAGTGTGTTCCGTGTTGGCATGAAACCTGAGGCTCATTCACAAGAAGACATGATGGATCGACTATGGCTGCATCTTCAAGCTGTGCCTGGATGTCTTTGATCTTCTGATAAAAGCCTTTTTAACCCGAATTATCTTGGGCACCACCCAGCTTTCCCTTTCTTGGTGTATATCGTTTCTCGTGAACAACTGGGCATCAATGCACATTTGCATCTAAGCCTTCTGTTTGTTTTCTTCTACCTGTTTGAATGAGGAGGAACCAGGAACATTTAGTAATCTGTTTTAACTCGCTGGTTCCATTATAGTAATTTGACTACACCGGGTCTTTAACACTTCACCATCACAGAGTCAATTTCATACGTGAATAAGTCAATGTCAAATGGTAGGAGGAGGAGGAGGGGGGCCTGCCATGTTTTCCTAATGCCTCTTAAATGGGTTCAAGCGATTCTCCTGCCTCAGCCTCCAGAGTAGCTGGAACTAGAGGTATGTGCCCCCATGTCCCGCTAATTTTTGTATTTTTAATAGAGACAGGGTTTCACCTTGTTGGCCAGGCTGGTCTCAAACTCCTGACCTGAGGTGATCTGCCCACCTCGGCCTCCCAAAGTGCTGGGATTACAGGCATGAGCCATTGCGCCTGGCACATATATGTATTTCGTGTGTGTGTGTGTGTGTGTGTGTGTGTGTTACAGGGTCTCACTCTGTCGCCCAGGCTGGAGTACAGTGGTGCAATCTCAGCTCACTTCAACTTCTGCTCAAGTGATCATCCAGTCTTAACCTCCCAAGTAGTTGCAACCATAGGTACAAGCCACTATGCCCAGTTGATTTTTGTATTTTTTGTAGAGATGAGGTTTTAACATGTTGACCAAACTAGTTTCTAACTCCTGAGCTCAAAGTGATCCACACGCTTCAGCCTCACAAAGTGCTGGGATTACAGGAGTGAGCCATCGCACCCAGTCACATTTTTGTACTTTTTTTTACAGTTGCCTGAAATTTTGGCAGGGAGCACTGATTTTTCCATTATAGTAATTCTATAATGTCAGTTCTACAAGGATATAATTTCATACAATAAAAGCCACCAATTTTAAGTGAGTATTTTGTTGAGTTTTGACAATTGTATGCAGTTATATAAATAACCACCATAACAATAGTAATCCAGAATGTTCCCTCATCCCAAAAAATTTCTCTCCTGCCCCTTAGCAGTCAATCTCTTCTCTCCACTATCAGCCCCTGGCAACCACTACGCTTTTTCACTTTTGTTTTGAATTTTCTAGAATTGCATGCAAATGGAATCTACATTGTGCCTGGCTTCATCCTAAACATACTATGTGTTGTTGTTGTTGTTGCTGTTGTAAGTACATGTGTATAGTGAGTGAAGAGGGTAACAGAAGTGAGAGAGACAGTGCTGTGCACAGCTTGTATAGGCTTGAAGGTTGAATGCCACACAGAAAGACCCAGACACACAGACAGACAGTTCACCCAGCAGGGCAGGTTGGGCAGCATTATGGGGCTTATAAGACTTGGTTGATCAGTGAGAACTGGCGGAAGGTCTGGCCCAGGGCTGGAGGCACCAAGGCACCCTGGAGACTCCCTGATCCAAGGTCCCAGGTGGTGGTGGTGGTGGCAATGGGGCTCAGCTCCCATCATTCAAGGCCTTGCAGGCAAACTCAGGTGGCACGGAGGCTGTGCGGTGTGCATCTGGGCTATGGTATTTCAGCTGCATCTGCTCCACCTGCTGCTGTGTTGGATGCTGCACAGGCTCCCAGGGACATGGATGCTCATGTTCTGCTGCACAGCATGAAGCCAGTCTGGCCACAGGGGTGGATGGGGACCATGCAGTCGGTGTAACCCACCATGGTAACTGACAGAACTGCCGCATCTCCTTATAAGGTGCACTGCAGCCACTGGTGCTCTCCCTGGCAGCAGAGAATTCCATCCTCTGTGAGGGCCACCTTCATCTGCTGATAATAGGCTTCCTTGAAGAGGCTTTCAGCCGGGCCCATGTAGTCTGAGAAGTCAGTGACAATATCGAAGGCATCCTGGTTCTGTTTCATGAACTCAAAACCATCACCCACATGAAGAGTCAACTTTGAACTAGAGTAGCAATTGGCCATGCCTGGCAGGAACTCCTTAGAGGCTTGGATGACATCCTTGTCAATGTCACACTGGACCACAAGACTCCATGGAGAGGTGCTTCCCCACCTCATGCAAGACACATATCTCTGCCCGCTATGATCGTGGTTGGAGTGGCTTTCATGGGTTGGGGTGGCTGCAGAGAGGCAGGATGGCTACCATCTCCTGGCAGGAGTACTCATCCCTCTCTGTGCTCAGAATGATGCCATCCAACACCAGCACATTGCTGTAGGTTTTACTGCAGAAAACAAGGAGGTTCTGGTAGTGCGAGTGCTGGTCGTGGAGCAGAGACAAGGCCTGCCTGGACCACAGGCTGCACGTCTGGTGGAACCAGCCCTCGGGGATGGCAGTGAGGCCAGGGGCAGCAGGGGCCTTATGGTCAGGCTCCATGGCAGGCAGGCAATGTGGGGTACGGACCTGGGACTACAGGCCACGTGGAGCCACAGCACACTGGGACCGGCTGCATCATACTTTTGAACTCCATTACTGCTGCTTTTAGTGGTAAATCATTTCTTTTGCATTGCTGTTGAGTAGTATCATATTCCATTGTAACTACATACACTGGTGTGTTTACCCATTCACCGGGTGATGCGCCTTTGTGTTGTTTTGTGATGAATAAAGCTGCTATGTGTGGACATATGTTTTCATTTCTTTCGGATAAATAGCGAGGAGTGAGATCACTGGGTCAAACAGTAAGTGTGTGTTTAACTTTGTAAGAAACTGGGAGCTGTTTTGACACAGCGGTGATACCATTGGAACAGCCACCAATCACGTAGGAGGGTTCCGTCTGCTCCAAATGTTTGCCTACACTTGGTCTTGTCAGTCTCTCTAGATTTAGCAGTTCTACTGGGTGTGTCGTGGCATCACATGGTGATTTTACTTTGCATCAACAAATATGTTGAGCATCTTTTCATGTACTCGGCTGCCACTCAGATATCTTCTTTGGTAAAATGTCTGTTCAGATCTCTCGTCTCTTTTTAACCAGGTTTTTCACTTCTCAACATTGAGTTGGTCTCCATAACCTCCACCACCAGATGGGACTTTCATTATTATGTTATATTGCAGAACAAAGGGGACTCTGTAGATGTGTTTAAGATTAAATAGTCAGCTGACCTTAACATAGGAAGATTATCCTGGATTATCCAGGTGGGCTCAGGATAATAACATGAACCCTCAAAAGCCAACAGGGAAGGCAGAGAGATGCAAAGCATGAGTAGGACTCCACCCTCCATAGCCAGCTTGAACCCAGGGAGGACCACATGGAAAACATAAGAATCAAATGAATTCTACCAACAACCAGTGAACTTGAAAGAGGACCTGAGTCTCAGATAAGAACCAAAGCCTGGTGGATACCTTGATGTTAGCCTGGTCAGACCCTCAGAGGAAAACCCAGCCACATCATGTTGGAAAACCTGTAAGATAAGACACGGTTGCTGTGTTAAGCCCCTAAATTTGTGGCAGTTGGTTAACTAGCAGTAGAAAAGTAATACACCATCTCTTTATTAAAAGTAAAAAGAAAAAGAAAAGAAACCCACGAAAGTTGAGTTAAGAGATCCATAAATTTCAGCACAACTGAGAGTGCATATTCCTTTGTGGAACTGAAGTATTTACACCCATGTATTGCTATGCAAACAAAACACACTTGTGTTGAAAAACTACAGCCAACCCCTTCCCGAACATATACCTCCTACCTGACCCCCGTGGGCATTTGAATTGGTGACTCCATTTTTAGAGTTTCTGGAAACTGTCTAAGTTCTCTTTCTCCCATGTCAGGAAGCCCAGGCCTCTTGGTTCTCAGGGAAGGTCCTGCTCACATTTTCTGGATGATGCCATCCCCGCGGGAGCCAAGGCTCTATTTGGAGGTGTTTTCTTCCTTTCTCTCTGTGTTTTGTTTTGTTTTCTACCTTCTTAGACCCAGGAACCAGTCCAAGCAATGTGTGCTTCCCCAGCATGTTAACACAAATGGCTGCTTCCGAAATTTGAAGAGGCACAGGCTACCTTAATTATGCGGTTGCTATTGAAACACTCATGTGATAGACAAAACCTTTCATTTGGGGAGAAAGTTAAGTGTACACAAACAAGAGCACATTTCATTTCAAATTAAAATCTTCAACTTTCCCTCTGCAGAGAACCCTTCAGCCATTTCTCTCCTTTTCTTTTTGGCGGACCCCTTTTATGAGAGATTTTATTGGCAAACAGGGCCAGGCTTTGAAGTCCCAGGAGGGTTTTGCTGTCACTTGCTTTTATTGGTCATTCTGTTGCCTCTGTTGAAGCTTCACTGGCTCCTTGAGCCATGACCCTCCCACCCCAGCCCTGTCTCTTTCTACCACAGTCCCCTCCCCTCAGCCTCTAAAGTGTAAAACTGTCCCAAGTCCATAGAACCCTGCCCTCCCCAAGGCTGGCAGTGGCCCGAGGTAAGCGAATGATTAAACATGATGAATAACAGAGCAGAAGATGCAGCATGGAGAAAGAGTTCACTTTAGCTGCAACTCCGAGATTTATTGCTGAGTGACACAAATAATGAAATCATCAGTCTTCCTTTGATTAAAAAAAGGAATCCACCACAGCAAGTTTGAAAAGGGCAGGGAGGAAAAGTTCTGCCTCCTCACTGGAGCAGTTCAGGGCCTGGTTGCTCTGTGATCTCCCTGCCCAGCTAATCTGCCCCGGGCATCCTGCAGACTATGCAAAGGGGACATCGCTGACCTGTCACCTGCCTGGTTGCTCTGATCCTGAAACTTGCTGACTTACTTATAGGAGGAGAAGACAGTCTCAGGTCTGTGAGGTGTGTCGCTGGTATGCCAATGGGTGTTTTCTGGTTCACACATCGTCACATAGCACAGTCCTTGGCCTGGGCCAGGAAGGTGCATTTCTTTCTTTCTTTTTTTTTAGATTGAGTTTCACTCTGTTGCCCAGACTGGAGTGCAGTGGCACAATCTTGACTCACCACAACTTCTGCGTCCCAGGTTCAAGCGATTCTTCTACCTCAACCTCCCAAGTAACTGGGACTACAGGCATGCGCCGCCATGCCCAGCTAATTTTTGTATTTTTAGTAGAGACGGGCTTTCACTATGTTGGCCAGGCTGATCTCAAACTCTTGACCTCATGGTCTGCCCGCCTTGGCCTCCCAGAGTGAGATTACAGGAGTGAGCCACTGCACCCAGCCGGGGAAGGTGCATTTCAAAGCTGGCTCTCACACAGGGACCTCTGGGGCAGGCTTCCTAAATGGGAGGGTGCCCAGGCAGCCTGTGCAAATTTGCTCTTCTTCAGCCCTTCTTTCCTTTAGCTGGTCATTAGCCCTGGATACTCCAGCAGCCATGACCTGGAGCCCATTCCATGCATCTCACTGTCCTGGGTTGAACTGTGTCCCTTTCAAAATTCCTTTCTTGGAATCCTAACCTCTGGTATCTCAGAATGTGCCCTTCTTTGTAGAGGTAATCAAAGTAAAATGAAGGCCAGGCATGGTGGCTCGTGCCTATAATTATAGCACTTTGGGAGGCTGAGGAAGGTGGATCACTTGAGGTTAGGAGTTAGAGACCAGCCTGGCCAACATGGTGAAAGCCTGTCTCTACTAAAAATACAAAAAAAAAATTAGCTAGGTGTAGTGGTGTGCACCTGTAATCCCAGCTACTCAGAAGTCTGAGGCTGGAGAATCATTTGAACCTGGGAGGCAAAGGCGCAGTGAGCCAAGATCGTGCCGCTGCACTCCAGCGTGGGCAACAGAGTGAGACTCTGTCAAAAAAAAAAAAAAGTAAAATGAGGTGATTCCAGTGGGCCCTCATCAAATATGACCAGTGTCCTCACTAAAAAAAAAAAAAAAAAAAAGGAAATTTGAGCACAGAAACACACATAGAGGAAAGATGCAAGGAGAATATGGCCCATCTACAAGCCAATCTACAAGCCAAGAAGAGAGGCCTGGAACTCAGCCGTCCCTCACAGCCCTCAAAAGGAACCAATCCTGCTGCCACATTGATTTCGGATTCCAGGACTCCAGAACTGCAGGACAATCCATTTCTGCTGTCAAAGTGCCTTGTCTAGCATACTGTGTTATAGCCGCCCTTGCAGATTAGTGTCCTCACCAACAGACATGTTTCATTTGGCCCTCTCTCCTTTGTTTTTGTTTTTGTTAAATGAGCCAACAGCCAAGACTCAAATTATCTTACATAAGAATCTCTTTCACCGAAACTCTAGACACTGGCCAAGCCTACATGGCAGGAGCTAAGCAGAGCCCTCCAGAGCCCCCGGTGCTGGCCACTGTCTCCCTGGCACCAAAACCAGATGTCAGCTATTATTTGTCTTAGGAGGGTTTAGTTCCAGATGCCAGGAACCGCACTAGCCATGTTAGGCAGAAAAGGATTAAATACAGGGGACTAGGGTCCCACCAAAATCATGAGAAGTGCAGGGGTGCAGGCTGTAGTCTAGGTCCTCAGAAGTGACACCCAGAATAGGACCCCAGAACTGATCCACCAGGACGTAAATAAACCACATAACCAGGCACTCTAGGGGGCTGGCTGGGGGAGCAGGGGGAGGAACTGCTGAGTTGAAGGACACACCAGGGGTCAAGAAGCAGCTGCTTCCAAAATGCACCCCCACCCCATTGTTACACAGAGAAGCCAAAGATAGCCTCTGAGTATTGGTCCCTGGGCTGTCCCTCCCTCCCTCCCTTCCTTCCTCCTCCTCCTCCTCCTCCTCCTCCTCCTTCTTCTTCTTCTTTTCCCTCCTTCAGAGAGAGCCTCACTCTGTCACCTAGGCTGGAGTGCACTGGTATAATCCCGGCTCACTGCAACCTCCGCCTCCAGGGTTCAAGCAATTTTCCTACCTCAGCATCCCAAGTAGCTGGAGCTACAGGCACATGCCACCACACCTGGCTAATTTTTGTATTTTTAGTAGAAACAGGGTTTCACCATGTTGGCCAGGCTAGTCTCAAACTCCTGACCTCAGGTGATTTGCCTGCCTCAGCCTCCCAAAGTGTTGGGATTACAAACGTGAGCCACTGTGCCTGGCCCATTTCTTTCTTCACAGCAAACTGAGGCCTGTTACCTCGAAAGTCCACCGGTGTCAAACTCAAATTTTTACATACGCAATTATTTTTAAAATAACCCAAAGATATTTTTTGCCATTTAGAGCCTGCTTGCTTTGCCTACCCTGCAAAACCTCCTGTGGCAGCTCTTACTCATGCATAAGATAGAAAGCCTTGTCATTATAGCGCCCCCAAAATTTCTCTGCCCTTGGGAACACCCTCACCTAGAGACTCCCTGGCAGGTTATACTGCTAAGCAACATCACTTCGTCACACAAGCCCCTGTCCCCAGAGTTCCCTTGCCCTCCCTGGCTTTTGCTGTGAGGGACTTTCTCTGCTTGCAAACCTGTCAAAGTACTGCCCAGTGAAGCGAGTGTGTGCTACTGCCACTTCGTGGTCAGATTTTCCCCCGATCAGCCCCCAAATCCCTGGAACAAACCCACAAACTGAATGGCCATGCCCTGGAACGCTGATGCAGAAAACCCAACCCTTTCCACTGTGCCACCGGCCGGAGGCATTAACTGAAGTAGGGGCCTCAACTCCTACACATCCAGGAGCCTGGGAAATGTAGGTTTCAGCTTTCTGGTCTCTGCAGCCCTGGAAGTTGCCCAGGCGGAGGTGTCCACCCATAATACTCATCACACACTGACCTCCGGCTACTGCTTCTGCTTTCCTGACACAGACCCCCTTCATTCATGTACCCGGATCCAAGGAAGCATCCTCACATCTGCCACATGGTGAGGGCTTGGAAACCAGGTGGGCTGGACTCTAATCCTCCAATTTGCTCTCCAGAGTCACCAAATATCCGGGATTGTCCAGAACTCTCCAGTTTTAACACCGATAGTCCCGCGTCCCAGGAAACCCCTCAGTTCTGAGCCAATGAGGATGAGTGTCCCCACACTCCTTTCCCAGAAGAGCCACCCCTACTTCTTCTGCAAATGATTCCAGTGAACAACAAGGGTTCTTTGCTAAAAGTGACTGCAAATAATCAGTCTACATCACCCCCAAGATAGAAAAGAACATTAAGTTATGGTGCAGCGTTTCCAAAACAAGGCTCCAAAGATGATTTGAGTCTTTTCACAAATTATTGCTGCTTTTTTTTTTTTTTTTTTTTAATAGAGATGAGGCCTCACTGTGTTGCCCAGGCTGGTCTCGAACTTCTGGCCTCAAGTGATCCTTCTGCCTCAGCCTCCCAAAGTGCTGGGATTACAGGCATGAGCCACCACACCCAGCCTGTGCTGCTAATTTTAATAGTATAAGAGTACTTGTACATTAGACAAAAATAAAACTAGCATATGAAACATAAGAATTAAAAATAGTAATAGAAGAGATTGTATAATGCAAATGATAAAAATCATGACAGTAGCTCGAGAACATCTGAGATTTGAGAGCTCTGTTGCAGTAGGAAAATCTAAGCCTGGGAGCCTGTGGGCTGGGAGAGGCACCCTTCCTCTGCACCTGCTGGCCATGTGACAGTGGACACGCTGCATGACCTTGGAATCCAGCTCCTTGTGTGTAGCATCATGAAACTGCCATGGCTCTGTGCATTCTTCTCCCTCAAATGCAAAGACCAGATGTGTTGTGGATGCCAGGATGGGGCCTGCACAGGCTGCCCCCCAGTTCCTGCTGCTGAGACCTCCTGGTAAGACCCTGGACTCATCCTCTTTACTTCTGGTCCCCAGTCCCTCCTTTGTCTGAGAACACCCCACAGAGCCAACCACGAAGTCCCTGTTTGGATTGAGTTAGGTGTCTGCCACTTGCAGCCAAAGGGCCCTAATGGATACAAATGGCTCTAGACCAGGGGTCCCCAACCCCCAGACCACAGACCACTACCGATCTGTGGACTGTCAGGAACCAGGCTGCACAGCAGAAGGTGAACGCCTGGGCTCCACCTCCTGTCACATCAGTGGCAGCATTAGATTCTCATAGGAGCGCAAACCCTATTGTGAACTGTGCATGCAAGGGATCTAGGTTGCAAGCTTCTGATGAAAATTTAATGCCAGATGATCTGTCACTGTCTTCCATCACCTGAAGGTGAGACTGTCTAGTTGTAGGAAAACAAGTGAAGGGCTCCCACTGATTCGACATTATGATGAGTTGTGTAATTATTTCATTATATATTACAATGTAATAACAATAGAAATAAAGTGCACCATAAATGTGATGCACTTGAATCATCCTGAAACCATTCCCACTCCCACCCCAGTCCATGAAAAAAATTGTCCTCCATTAAACTGGTTCCTGGTGCCAAAAGGTTTGGGCTCTAGATGCTCCCATCATCCTGGATCCTGGGAGAAGGTACCTAGAAGTCAGGCTCCTGGGGCACCAAGTAAGGTGAACAAGGAGTATGGAGAGAAAGTAAACAGCCTTTGGGATAAAGGACATAAGGAGAGAGGGGTCTCCCAAGAGGACTGCCAGGAAAGTCCACTCCGTGAAGTCTTAGTTGAGCTAAGATGCGGGACATGGAAACGCCTGGGGAGAGTGTTCCAGAGAGGGCAGGACCTGAGTGGGCTGAGTGTGGGATGCAGGAACGTCACCGAGGAGCTGGTGGAATTACAGTTGTGCACCACCAAGCCCGGCTTATTTTTGTATATTTTGTAGAGATGGGGTTTCACCATGTTGAAGAGGCTGGTCTAGAACTGCTGACCCCAAATAATACCCCCCACACCCTGCCCCTCGACTTCCCAAAGTGCTGGGATTATATGCGTGAGCCACCACCCCCACCCATTTTTTGAATAAGAGATTGAATCAACAAGAGACACCCAGTCTGTGGTAGCTGGCCTCCAGTGAGCCCCCTCTCTGGGACTTGGCTGTCCCCCGCCATGTAGCACCGTATTTGGTGGGAGTGATCAACAGTAGTTGAGAGAAGTGATGATGTGCCACTTCCAATATTAGGTTATAAAGGCAGCAGTTTCCATCTCAGTCTCCTCTCTCTCTCCCTCTCTGTCTCTTCCTCCCTCAGAAACCATGTGGTAGAGAGGCTTATGTGGTGGAGAGGCCCGTGTGGTGGAGAGGTTCGTGTGGTGGAGAGGCCCGTGTGGTGGAGAGGTTCGTGTGGCGGAGGGGCCTGTGTGGCGGAGAGGCCTGTGTGGCAGAGAGGCTCGTGTGGCGGAGAGGCTGATGTGGTGGAGAGGCCCATGTGGTGGAGAGGCCCATGTGGTGGAGAGGCCCGTGTGGTGGAGAGGATCATGTGGTGGAGAGGCCCGTGTGGTGGAGAGGCCCGTGTGGTGGAGAGATCCGTGTGGTGGAGAGGCTCGTGTGGTGGAGAGACCCCTATGGTGGAGAGACCCGTGTGGTGGAGAGGCTCGTGTGGTGGAGAGACCCGTGTGGTGAAGAGGCCCGTGTGGTGGAGAGGCTTATGTGGTGGAGGGTCCCGTATGGTGGAGAGGTTTGTGTGATGGAGAGGCCCGTGTGGTGGAGAGGCCCGTGTGGTGGAGAGGCTTATGTGGTGGAGAGGCCCATGTGGTGGAGAGACCCGTGTGGTGGAGAGACTCGTGTGGTGGAGAGACCCATGTGGTGGAGAGGCCCATGTGGTAGAGAGGCTCATGTGGTGGAGAGGCCCATGTGGTGAGGGACCAAAGCCTCTTGCCAGTAGCCACATAAATGAGCCAGGAGGCCCATCTACCTCCAGCTCTTACAAGTCTTACAAGACTGCAGCCCCAGTCAATAGCTTGCCTGCAACCTCGTGACAGATTCTGGGAGCTAAGCTGCTCCCAGAATCCTGATCCTCAGAAACATGTGAGATAATAAATGTTTGTTGTTTTAAGTCACTAAGTTTTGGGAGTAATTGTTTACAAAGCAACAGATAACTAATCCACAGTCCCAGTTTAGTTAACTCTCCTATATCTCAGAACACAACCCTGGCACAAAACATGCTGAGCCGGGACAAGCATTTATCACCTTCTTACAGTGATCTAGCAATGTCTTGTCCTCTCCACCTCCAAGACTCCCAGGATTAACTCCATTTTTCTCTTTCAGCCTGAGCCCCCAGCCCAACTGAAGGTGGGGGCTTCCAGCACTTCCCCCAGCCAAGATCCCCATGAGCTTTGCCCTTCCCCAGTCCCAATGCTGTTGCTGGTTAACTTTCCTGCAGACCCTTTTATATGGGGCCCCAAAAGACTCAGGGAAAAGAAACAGACATTTACTGTGGTACCTATACACTACGGAATAGTATGCAGCCATGAAAAAGAAGGAAATCATGTCCTTTGCAGCAGTATGGATGCAGCTGGAGGCCATTATACTAAGTGAATTAACACAAGAAGAGAAAACCAAATACAACATGTTCTGACTTATAAGTGGGAGCTAAACATAGGGTAGACATAAACATAAACATGGCAATGATGAACACTGTGGATTACTAAAGGGGAGAAGAGAGGAGGGGGAAAGGGCTGAAAAACTACCTATTGGATACTATTCTCAGTTCCTGGGTGATGGGATCAATTGTACCCTAAACCTCAGCATCACACAATGTACCCTGGTAACAAACCTACACATGTACCTCCGAATCTAAAACAAAAGTTGAAATTATACATATATTTTAAAAAAGGCTGGGTGCTGAGGCTCATGCCTGTAATCCCAGCGTTTTGGGAGGCTGATGAGGGTAGATCACCTGAGGTCAGCAGTTTTAGACCAGCCTGGCCAACATAGCAAAACCCTGTCTCTGCTAAAAGCACAAAAATTAGCTGGGCGTGGTAGCGAGTGCCTGTAATCCTAGCTACTCAGGAGGCTGAGACACCAGAATCTCTTGAACCCGGGAGGCAGAAGTTGCAGTGAACCGAGATTGTGCCATTGTACTCCAGCCTGGGTTACAAAGCAAGACTTCATCAGAAGAAAGGAAGGAAGGAAGGAAGGAAGGAAGGAAGGAAGGAAGGAAGGAAGGAAGGAAAGAAGGAGGGAGGGAGGGAGGAGGGAGGGAAGGAAGGAAGGAAGGAAGGAAGGAAGGAAGGAAGGAAAAAAGAGAGGAAAGGAGGAAAGGAAGAAAGGAGGGAAGGAAGGAAGGAAGGAGGAAGGAAGGAAGGAAGGAAGGAAGGGAGGAGGGAGGGAGGGAGGGAGGGAGGGAGGGAGGGAGGAAGGAAGGAAGGAAGGGAGGGAGGGAGGGAGGGAGGAAGGAAGGAAGAAGGAAGGAAGGAAGGAAGGAAAGAAGGAAGGAAAGAAGGAAGGGACATTTATATGAGACAGTCTGTAGAGTTTGAAATGCAACATGATCCATCATGCAGAATTTTTTTATAGAGAATTAATTGTTTCAGTTCAGTGTGAAGGGACTCAAACTCCTCTATTCATTAGAATTTTCCAAACTGCTAAGGAGATATGTGTAATTGTCACCTGCATCACATGTAACCAGGGGCCCATATGAAGAAATGAAAGGCTCCTTTCTTACATGGCTGTTTGTGGTGAATTGTGCAGTTTTGGATCCATCATTCAAGTTGCACAGGCCAGGGCAACGCCCAATATTCCTGGCTGCCCACGCTCCCACCGCAACTAATGTGAGCTGGCAAGCAAGGGCTGTTGATAAGGACACAATGGTCATCATCACAATCACATTTCAGGGGTTTTTGTTTGTGTGTGTGTGTGTGTTTGTTTGTTTGTTTTGAGACGAAGTCTCACTCTGTTGCCCAGGCTGGAGTGCAGTGGCATGATCTCAGTTCACTGCAACCTCCGCCTCCCAGGTTCAAGCAATTATTGTACCTCATTCTCCCTGAGTAACTGGGATTACAGGCACCCACCACCACACCCAGTTAATTTTTGCGTTTTTTATAGAGATGGGGCCTTGCCATGTTGCCCAGGCTGGTCTCAAACTCCTAGGCTCAAGCGATCCACCCACCTCAGCCTCCCAAAGTGTTGGAATTACAGACATTTCAGTTTTTAAAAAAATAAGAAAAGCATGACTGGATACAATCAGGATTTCAGTAGAAGTAGAAAGTACGGGAATGTCAGTGAGCAAATAGGTGCAGACAGAACAAGGGATGAGAACAGGAATGTGGGAAGATGGGAAGCGCTGGGCGGAGATGAGGATGGGGATGGGCTGGGGATGAGGTCTGGAGTGCAAGCAACAGTCAGGAAACCTAAAGCTGCCCAAAGCATTAACATTGCCCAAGTCAGAAGCACATGAGGCAGTTTTCAAGAGTATAAGGAGCAAGAGATAATTAAGCTCACTTACCAGGAGAGACAAAAGATGGTGGGAGTAATTTAATGAGAGAGGCCTTGGTACTGCAATAAAATCTAAATTCATTTTTTGCTTGATTGTTCACAAGAGAGGAGGAGGAAGTGGTTGGCTTCAGAAACCATAATACATTTTTCTTACTGAGGCAAAATATACAGAGAGGAAGAGGGGAGAAAGAAGAAGCTGGGGTGATGGGAAATGGAGCTTATTTATTCTTGGTGTTGGAGGGGCAGTGTCCCATTCAAGGAGTTTTGACAAATGTGTCTATTCAAGTAAACATCATCTCAATCAAGACACAGAGCATTCCTAGTGGGGCCAGCTTTTATTCTACTTTCCTTTATTTATTTATTTAGACAGAGTCTCACTCTGCACCCAGGCTGGAGTGCAGTGGTGTGCGATCTTGGCTTACTATCTGTGTTTCCCAGGCTCAAGTGAGAACTCCCAACTCAGCCTCCCGAGTAGGTAGGACCACAGGTGTGCACCCCCACACCTGGCTAATTTTTTGTATTTTTGGTACAGATGGGGTTTCTCCATGTTGACAAGGCTGATCTCAAACTCCTGAGCTCAAGTGATCTGCCTGCCTCGACCTCCCAAAAGTGCTGGGATTATAGGCATGAGCCACCACACCTGGCCAGGGCTACCTTTTTACTATTTATTTTAATGTCATTTGTTATTATCAGAGTGTGACCTATAAAAATCTTTATTTTAAAAATTTCGTAAAGGTTTATTTTGTACTCAAAGAAACAATAAAAAGAGGAATAATTCATTAAAAATTCTTAAGCATCAAATATCCTCACCCTGGTGTACATTTCCAGCTCTCCATTTTTTTTTTTTTTTTTTTTTTTTTCAGATGGAGTTTTGCTCTTGTTGCCCAGGCTGGAGTGCAACGGTGTGATCTCGATTCACTGCAATCTCCGCCTCCTGACTTCAAGCAATTCTCCTGCCTTGGCCCCCCGAGTAGCTGAGATTACAGGCACCCACCAGCATGCTCAGCTAATTTTGTATTTTTAGTAGAGATGGAGTTTCTCCATGTTGATCAGGCTAGTCTCAAATGCCCGACCTCAAGTGATCCGCCTGTCTTGGCCTCCCAAAGTGCTGGGGTTACAGGTGTAAGCCACAGTGTTCCCCCCTATTTCCAGCTCTCTTTCTGTATCCTTTCCATGAACTTCCTCTTCACTGCGTTCCTAACCTGGTCTATCTATCCTTAAACTATAGCTCTAATTATGCCCTAAACACTCCGCCCTTTCAATAGATTGCAAATAGCTGAAGGGTCCAAGGCCACATGGTTTTCCATCTCTGCGTCCCTGCAGCTAGACCAGTACTCGACGTAGCAGAGGCGCTCCACCAACATTCACTGACTACAGGTGAATTAAATACACCTGTGCCCTGGGGGAACCCATGCAGGACAGCAGGTGGTTCAGAGAACCCTTCCTCTAGCTCCAGCCTCATCTCCACCTTGGCTCCATTCACAGCAAGATATTTCAGACTATTCTTCAGAGAGCCTGAATAATTAGGGGAAAACTTTCTAACATTCACCTATTGGCTTCTTTGTCAGGACCTAGTGGCTTGAAATAAGTAAATCATTTAAACCATCCCATCCTTGTGTCTTGGGGAAGGTGGTGATAGACAGGGAATCGATAGATTCAATCAAGGGAGTGAGAGGCATGCAGATAAAGGTCCCTGGCCAGGGCCTCGCTGGGGCCCTCAGGCTAAAGACGCCTCAGAAATCCAATCAGGGCTCTTCACAGGGGACTTCACCGCTGCCCATCAGTGCATTCTTACCCCTGAGCTGGCCGGGGGTCCCTGCCAAGAGACAGGGACATGTGGGCTTGGCAAATGAAGACTCAAAGTCTCCACTTACCCCACAGCTTAGCCTCCGAGGGAAATCGGGGGCACCTGCTGGGAGGGAGAGGCAGAGGCCACACTGTGGGTGGCACATGGGTGGGACCCAGTCCAGCCTGGCTGAATGACCCCCATGCTTTCTCTTTTCCCCAGGCCACCTGGACTTTAAGAGCACTCATCTGTCTCCCTTATGCCCCAGCTTTCTAAACCAGCAGCACCCTTGACCGTGGCTGCTAGGCTCTGTGCCATCTGGTCCCTGCCTGCTCTCCTCTTTCACCTCCTCTGCCTTCCTGCTTCGCTGGCTTTTCTCTGCTACCTTTTGTTTTTTTAGACGGAGTCTGGTTCTGTTGCCCAGACTGGAGTGCAATGGCTCAATCTCGGCTCTCTGCAACCTCTGCCTCCCGGGTTCAAGTGATTCTCTTACCTCAGCCTCTTGAGTAGCTGGGATTACAGGCACGTGCCACCACACCAGGCTAACTTTTGTATTTTTAATGGAATCGAAAAATATGTATGGTTTTGCTATGTGAGCCAGGCTGGTCTCGAACTCCTGGCCTCAAGTGATCCACCCGCCTTGGCCTCCCAAAGTTCTGGGCTTATAGGCATGAGCCACCACACCCAGCCTTCTGCTACTTCTTTGGACTAGGGGACCCCCTCTCCTGTCAAGCCTGTGTGATGCTAGCCCCCCAGCCTGGAATGCCCTTCTCCCAGGCCTCCAACAGCCCTCCTAGCTCAGGAACTCCCAGAAGATAAACATGAAATAATTTGGCAGAGCAAATGGGACCAGCACTAAGATCACCGAATCCTGTAGTTGTTCTTCTCCAATTCTTCAGTCACCTCAAAGAAAACATCTTGATTTTGGTGTTGACGCGCCTTTAGCTCGTTTCCAGGCCTTGCATTTCATCCTTTTAAACAAGAAAAGGACAGGCCCCCAGCTTTCTGCAGAAAGAAGCAACTCTGGTTAGGTTTATTCTGGATTTTAGCCCCTTATGTATATTTCAACATTTTCTCCCATTTCATAGGTTACCTATTCACTCTGGTGTATCCTTGGATGCACAGTGTTTAATATTGCTGTAGTCCAACTTATCTGTTTTTTCTTTTGCTGTCTACACTTTTACTTTTTCATATTCAATAAATCATTGCCAAATCCAATGTCTTGAAGCTTTTCCCTTATGTTTTATTCTGGGAGTTTTATAGTTTTAGGTTTATGTTTAGGTTTTTGATCCATTTTGAGTTAATTTCTTATATATGATGTAAGGTTCTTTTGCATGTAGATGTGCAGTTTTCCCAACACCATTTGTTGAAGAGATTGTCCTTTTTCCATTGAACGGTCTTAGCAACTTGGTTAAAGATCATCTGCCCTACATGTGAGGGTTTAATTCTGGGCTGTCTACACTGTTCCCTTGGTCTACATGCCTATCTTCATGTCAGTACAATACTGTTTTGATTACTCTACTGTAGCTTTGCAGAAAGTTTTGAAATCAGGAAGTGTGATATCTCTAATTGTGTTCTTTTTTTCAAGATTGTTTTGGCTATTTGAGGTCTCTTGAGATTCCATACGAATTTTAGTATAAATTTTTCTATTTCTACAAAAATATTAGAATTTTGATAGGAGTTGCATTGAATCTATAGATCGCTTTGGAAAGTAAGGCCATCTTAACAATATTAAGTCCTCTGATTCATGAGCAAACACCTGGTGACCTGGTGTCTGCAACTACTTGTGTCTGCTTTAATTTTTCAGCAATTTTTATAGTTTTTTATAATTTTCAGTGTACAAATATTTTGTCTCTTCATTTAAGTTTATTTCTGTTCTTTACTATTTTTGATGCTATAGTAAATTGAATTGTTTTCTTAATTTTCTTTTGGAATTATTCATGTCCATTGATTTTTGCATGTTGATTTTATATCCTGCAACTTGTCAAATTCACTTATTAGTTCTAACGGGGGGTTTTGTAGAATTGTTAGGATTTTCTGCATATAAGATCATGTCGCCTGAGTACAGAGATAATTTTACTTCTTCCTTTCCAACTGGGGTGGCTTTTACTTGTTTTTCTGGCCTAATTGCCCTGACTAGGAGTTCCATTGCTATGTTGAACAGAAGCGGTTCTTCCACTAGTTTTTACTCAGTAGATTTCTTCTCTGCATTCAAGGCTCAACTCAAACATGGTATCCTTACAGAGAGCCATCCCTGATGCTCCATAGTCCCTAGTCCCTTGCTATCACATCGACACACTTTATTTTACACCACTTAGTATGATCTGAAATTACACTGTTCATTATTAATTGAAATTCACTGTTCATGAATTAACTGTTCATTTCCTGTTTTGCCTCCTGCACGGGGGCTCCATGGGTACAGGGACCTGTCTTTCTTGCATGCCCCATGTGTAGGATGGAGTCTGGGACAAAGACATTCCTTGATAAATGTTTGTTGAATAAATTGGTCAAAAATGGGACTGAGGCACCAGCAGATGGAGGCTCCCACACCCTAGCAATGCTTCCTTCTCTTAAGAGGTTTCTTCTCTGCCTGCCCACCAAAGGCCTTCATCCAAATAGGTTGATTCCTGGTCATCCTCTATCATTGCTCCAAGTGGCTGCAGTTGGTCATCTGAGTGGGGCTGCATGGCAGTGGCCCAGGACTGGAGGTGCAGAGGACATGCCTTTCTTATCAGGGATAGTCATAATAATAATATCATATTTACAACCAGCTTCACAGACTGCACATACTTAAGCATCTGCCATCCCTGAAAGAAAAAGAAAAACACAAATTGAGACATTTAGGCAGAAAACAAAGGGAAGATGAAAAGGTTTAAAAATGAGCAAGGGATGCATTTTTCAGCATTGAATGAGACCATATGTTTCTTCCTGGTTTCAAGATGAAAGAGGATACCTGAAGGAGAAAAACACTCAAAAAAGGTGATAGGTGATGTTTATCCTAAAGATTAGCCCACAGCAGAGTGTAAGGGAATCTGTAGTAACAGAGACTCTGGGATAAACTTTTTTAAACTAAGAAACAGAAGGAGAAAAGGCAGCAGCCCTGAGCCTCGACTTTGGAACATCCTCCGTCCGTCTGCGTCGGTCATCAGCTGGCAGAGTGGGCCCATGGCAGGGGGAGCCAGGGCCAGCATTCCTCCCCTCAGCCCTTTCTGCTCTCAGTTTAGGGATAAGCAATGTTTTATGGCTTGTCTCTCAAGAGCGATTAGGAGCAAAATTGCCCATTACAGGCTAAATTTCAAAGTGGTCCTACAGAAAGCTCACTTTCTAAGCCCAAAGCCCTGATTCCAAGCTGCCTCCTGACTGGACTCATCTGTGACCCTTACCTGCACCAGCAGATGACAATAGGCTGACACACACAGTGCTTACCGCGAACCAGGTACTGCAGTTCTGAGCTCTCCGGGTGCATGAACTTGCTTAATCCTCACCTGAACTCGACGATGCTATTGGGATCCAGCTCACAGATGAACAGAGCCAGGTTGGGCACAATCAGTGCTCCCTGGGCCCACAGCTGCAGGACAGCGGAGCCACTTCCAGGCCCCACTACCGGCATCAGGCCCACACTACTGACTTCTGCTTCTGCGGCTGGGCTGATCCTGGGCAAGACTCTCCACCAGCAACCCAGTAACATCACCACCTCCTCCACCACCTGCCACTCTCTACCCCTTGCCTGAGGACACACTCCAGCAAACACACCCTAGTCTTTTCAAAGAACCTGTGCAGAGGGGATGGGAAGCACCGTGTCCCCCAGGATGACCCTGGGAACACTGGTGAGTAGAGGCGTCCACTTCTTCCCTTGGGTCCCAGCCCTGCCTGTTCTTCCTACTGAGGAGACAGCATCATAGAGAATAGTCACTATGTAGACAGAGGTCGGCAAACCCTTTCTAGAAAGGGAAGGTGGGAGGCACTTTGATCTTTGCAGGCCATGGGTTCTCTATCTCTGTGTCAAGTTCTGTTCCTTTATGGAGCAACAGCAGGCCAGGATAACCTGCAAATGACAGAGGGACCAGATTTGGACACGGTCCTAGGTTGCTGACCCAAAATGAGCAGATGACAATGTCCCAGCAATTGGTGCCCCATCCTCTAGTGTGTCATCTCCAAGTGGTGTCTCAGCTGCTGGTTGAAGAATCAGAAGTGGGTCCTACCCTGCCTGTGGCTTCTGGGTGGTTGGATGTGATGGCAGTGGGGTTCCATGGTTTGGAGCCTACTCTCCCCTCCTTGGCTGCTCAGTGGCTTCTTTGCTCTATGGGGGCCATCAGGGACCCTCCCAGTAGCCACAGGTGTGAGCTGAGGGTGAGGGGGTACAGCCATGTGGTGTCATGGGGATTGGGGCCAACTGCTTGTGCAGCTTCTTGGTTTCCTGTAGCCCTGCTGCAGCCCATCCCAGAAGAACCACCTGTGTCTACGCACTGCCAGGCCTACCTTTCTAATGACCTAGAGGGTGAGGAGCACACCCCGTAATGGGAGCTCTGAGGCTGTGTGATCACTGCCCTACCATGACTGGAAGCCCCATCTCTGCCAGGGCTCAGTACTCTACAGGAGCCTCTTTTAAATGTTGAGACTTCCCTGCTGTGTCATTGCTTTGCTTCTGAACACTAGGCATCCATATTGTGATTTTCCAATTAGTAATTGCAACCACAGGTACCTCTAGGAGATTAGGGTGTCTTGGGTCCTAGGGCACTCAAAACAGGTCCAGCCTCCTTCATCATTTATGGATTGTCTGTGAATGCTTTTGAGCTACAACAGCAGAGTTAAGTAGTTATGACAGAGAATATATTTCCTGCAAACCTTTACATATTTTACAAAATCGTCAGTCACAGCAAACTCCAGAGGCCGCAAATATCTATGGGGAAGGCCAGAAAGAATCATTGCACTTGCTGTGGGGTTGAAAGGTCCTTCCTCATTGGAACCTGGTGTCTCCTTCTAGTAATGCCTTCAGGGTCTGACAAGTGGCTTGGTTCTGCGAATTGGGCAGAGAAGCCTGATTTTCAATGGACTGGCTCATTTCAACCTCCAGGTCATCCTCCCTTGTTTTTAATGTTCACTTGTTGTAATCATACAAATCCAGCCGTATCCAGGTTGGCTGTCCATGTTGTTTGCTTCTCAGAACCCCTTATTCTATGAGCCACAGGCATAGCTCTCTGTGGCTTAGGTCCCGAGTTGCATTGTGACTTCTCTAATTATTTCCATCATTGCACCTTCCATGCTCCTGACAGTTAAGAGCCCTCCACTTGGGATATATTATTTCAGGAATTTTCTTCCCATTACTCCTGGGAGCCCATTTCAAAAACAGCATCTCCTATCTGCAGCTCCGGCCTTCAGAAACAGGCATCCTTGAGCTTCTTCCCATTCTGCTGCTTTCTCACAGGGCCTTCTTTACATGCCAGGTAAACAGGAGTCCTCCAGGCTTCCCATGAGCACAGTGGATGGAAATTGTTCTGGATTTTCACATTCAGAGCACTCCAGCATGGGCACTTCTCTGAGTCTTTGGTCCCCTGCTCTACTCCCTGCCTCAGAAGTTCTGGGTTTTCTGTTTTTTGCTGTGTGGACCATCCGTTTGTCCAAAGTTCCCAGAATGCATTCTCTTAGCAGATAAGCACCATCACCAGGGACTTTACCAGTAATGTGTTAAATCCTGTGACCATGACAATAAACTCTCCTTCATCCAACTTGGATTCTGTCCTCACCCCACCCCCAACATGTTCAGCATCCTCAGAGGCAGCCCCTCCCCTCTCCCACCTCCGGCAGTCCACGTGGGCTGCTACTAAGGATCCTTTGCATCCAGGCCCTTCCTCCTCTAGCAGGCCAGGCACTTCTCTGGCAAGGTCATGTGTTAACAATGTGGACATAGGGGCACTGGGACATTTCTTGGGACATGTTTTTTCTCAGCAGGCAGGATCCTCTTCCTCCTCGTCCTCAAGCAAGGGTGGAGCACTCACTTTTGCCTGGTGGAGGCCACAGCCCCGGAGAGGGCACTGCTTACTTGGCCAGCCCATCCATCCAGAGGCATCCTCTTGCTGTCACTGTGTGGGGGAGGGGTGTCTAGCTGTCCTTTTACTCTCATCCAATCCTCACCTGCATTTCTCCTGCACAGACCTCACTCTATTTGCTATGACGTCACCATCATCCCTAAGTTCAGATCTGAACCATGGTGGTGCGAGGTTCAAGGCCAAGTGGATAAAAAGATTTTTCTTCTCTATGACTGTTGCAACATGATGGTTAAACCCTTCAGTTCCCTGGGGAGGGAAATAAACGTCAGAAGGGCCTGGAGAGCACAGAACCCAGTACTGCGAGAGGTGGAGGAAATGCTCACAGAGCAACTGCTGGACATTCAGCTGGAGAATGACACACCTAGGGATATGTTTAAAATGGCCCGGGACAGGAGGGAGCAGACATAGTGGTAGATTAGAGGCATTTATTGTTTTTCTGTAGCAATATAAATGGAAAGATCTGCCGGGCGCAGTGGCTCACGCCTGTAATCCCAGCACTTTGGGAGGCCGAGGCGGGTGGATCATGAGATCAGGAGATCGAGACCATCCTGGCTAACCCCGTGAAACCCCGTCTCTACCAAAAACACAAAAAATTAGCCGGGCATTGTGGCAGGCACCTGTAGTCCCAGTTACTCGGCAGGAGAATGGAGTGAACCCAGGAGGCGGAGGTTGCAGTGAGTTGAGATCGCACCACTGCACTCCAGCCTGGGCTACAGATAAAGGCTCCATCTCAAAAAAATAAAAAAAAAATGGAAAGATCAACTCACTCCCTGAGAGGGCCAGAGGCAAGAACAGGATGCGGTAGAGACAGCAAGGCCAGGAGACTGGAAGGGGGACAGGGTGGTGGCACAGGATGTGTCAGAACCAGAGCTGATCTCTTTCCGAGAGAGTACAACCCCTCACCCTGCAGGCCGGGATGTCTTGTGAGCGGGAAGGTGATGGACATAGTAGTGGATCTTGGCATTTAGACTTCGATGGACAGATCTTCCTCCTCTTTGACTCAGAGAACAGAAAGTGAACAGTGATTTGTGCCTGAGGCAGACAGATGGAAGAGAAGTAGGTGAAGGAAGGGAAGTGGTCATGTTTCTCCAGAAGGTCTGGAAGGGGGACTGCAAGAGCTGGCTTAGCGACTTCCCCATGCACAGGGAGAAGAGGCTGGAGCCAGCGGGTAACTGACAGGGGAGCACTGGGAGAGCCCTGGAGATGCCATCGAGTTACACCCCTGTGTGTGTGTGTGGGGGGGGGTGTAGGTTTCTGTGTGACAGTGTGTGTGATTACATGAGTGTGAGTGTGTGTGTGTGAGTGTGGTGTGTGTAAGTGTGTGTGAGCAAGTGTGAACATGACCCCCTCATGGGGGGCACCTCCTGGGGTTGCTGGCATGCCTGTGCTCTCCCACCCTCCTCTTCCTTCTCCCTCCTGACTCTTCTTCCTCACTGCACTTGCTTCTGCTCCACTCTCTGTGTATTTCTTGCCAGCCTCAAAACTGTGGGTGTCACTGTGTTTTCAGACCTTTCTCCTTAGTCTTCCCTCTTTTGAGAACTACTTTTCCTTTCCTCTCCCTGGTCTGTTTGTAGAAATCCATCAAAGCCACCTCCAATGCCAATGACCAAGCTTTTCAAAGCCTCAGCTTTCGGTTTTGTTGAGTTCTCCAATGTATTTCTCTTCTCTGCTTCATTTATTTACAGTCTAATTTCTATTCTTTTTGCTTGTTTGTTTGCTTATTTTGAGTAGATGGCTTCTTTTTGAGTTTCTTCAAGTGAAATATTAGGTTCTCAATTTGAGATTACTCCTTTGTTTCCTTTCTCTTTCTCAATATATTCACATTGACAGCAATACATTTCCCTCTAAGCACTGCTTTAGTTGCTTCTCATAAGTTATAATATGCTGTGTTTTTGTTTTAATATATCTTATTTTTTGATTTTTTAAATTTTCTTTTTAATCATTTAGTTTTAAAAGAGTGTTTCAGAAAAAAATTTTTGTCTTAAACACCATATTGCTTGATATTATTAATTTCAGGCTGGGCTTTGTGGTTCACACCTATAATCCCAGTACTTTCGAGAGACCACGATCAGAGGATTGCTTGAGCCCAGGAGCAAGACCAGCCTGGGCAACAAATCAAGACCCTGTCTCTAGAAACACAAACAAAATACCGTTAATAGCAATTTCAGCTGTCATTCTTTACTATTGGTGTGCTTTATCTTTTTCATCCTTTTACTTTTAACCGACTTGTATATTTACATCTACATTGTATCTTTAGATCATTTATAAAACGCATTCTGTCAACCTCTGCTTTTGCTTTTGAGTATTTAATAGTTTGAGAGGTAATGGAAGTACTGCTAAGGCAGAATTTACACCTGTCACCTTGCTGTTACTTTTCATACGTATTATTATATTTTTTAGTAGAGACAGGGTTTCTCCATGTTGGTCAGATTGGTCTCGAACTCCCAACTTCAGGTGATCTGCTCGCCTCAGCCTCCCAAAATGCTGGGTTTACAGGCATGAGCCACTACACCCAGCCCCTTAATTATTTTTAAAATGTTACTTTCTTAGTGCTTTTCCTGTGGAATAGCAATTAATATCTTAATTTATCACAACCTAGAGTGGATAAAAAGGAACTTTTTATCTTATTTTATATTATTTTATTTTTGAAACAGGGTCTCACTCTGTGACCCAGGCTGGCATGCAGTGGCATGATCATAACTCACTGTAGCCTTGACCTCCTGGGCTGACCCAGGCTGACATGCAATGGTGTGATCATAGCTTACTGTAGCCTGGACCTCCTGGGCTCAAGCAATGTTTCTTACTTGGCCTCCCAAAGTATTGAGAGCAAAGGTGTGTGCCTCATGCTTAATTTTCATAGGGTGAAAAATCTCTTCTCCAATATTGCTCTGCTCCCTCCCCCATTTTGTGCTGTAAAAATAATAAATATAAAAAGTATATAGTATGGGTGCTGGGCAGAATCATCCCACTCCCACCTCCCTGACAAGATGTGGTCGGAGTCCTTGGAACCTCCGCATTGGGTTACATAGAAAGCGGAGTGAAGGCTGCAGATGGAGCTGAGGTTGCTCATCATCTGTCCCAGAAATGGGGTAATTCTCTGGATTTCCCACGGGTCCATTGTAACCACAGGATGTTTAGACAGGAAGATAGGGACAGAAGAGGGAGAACAAGACAGAGGGCACCCTGAGGACCCAGCCTGGGGGAGCTCCATTTGAAGGTGGGGAAATGGGTCCTGCGCCATGGATGTGGGCAGCTGGAGAAGCTGGAAAGGGCGAGGAGGGGACAGGTTCTCTCCAAGAGCTTCCCAAAGAAACACAGCTCTGACAGCACAGTGATGTTAGCCTCGAAAGACCATTCAGACTTCTGAGCTCCAGAATCATAGGAGAATTTAAGAGAATCAATGTGTGTTTTTGCTTTGTTTTGTTTTGTTTTTGAGTTGGAGACTCGCTCTGTCGCCAGGCTGTAGTGCAGCGGCATGATCTCGACTCAGTGCAACCTCCGTCTCCCAGGTTCAAATGATCCTCCTGCCTTGGCCTCCCGAGTAGCTGGGACTACAGTCACATGCCATCACGCCCGGTTAGTTTTTGTATTATTAGTAGGACAGGGTCTCGCGACATTGGCCTCAATCTCTTGACATAGTGATCTGCCCAACTCGGCCTCCCAAAGTGGTGGGATTACAGGCCTGAGTCACCATGCCTGGATGAATGTATGCTGTTTTAAGACACTAAATTTGTAGTAATTTGTAACAACAGCTATTGAAAGCTAACAAAGTCTGATTTAAAGTGGTCCTTGCTTTAGGAAGAAAACATTCAGGTGAAGAAGGTCCAGGATTGCTCAGGCAGGTGAAAATATTGCATTTTGAAAAAGATACTTTTACATTTAAAAATGGTTAAGATGGAAACATTCATGTTATGTGTATTATACCACAATTTAATTTGTGTGTGTGAGCTTGTGTGTGACAGAGTCTTACTCTGTCACCAGTCTGGAGTGCAGTGGCATGAGCATAGCTCACTGAAACCTCCACACCCTGGGCTCAAGGCTTCCTCCCCATTCAAAGTGAGAGAGTGGGGGATAGGGTAGTCTGAGCCTCCTGCTGGCCGTCCTCCAGCTGCTGTTTCCTATGCCCTGGCAGAAGGCTTAGCAGTATTCACACTCCTGACTTTACCATCCCCTGCGGTAGATTGGTCCAAAGGCCGAGTGGGTCTTGGCTGTGAGTGCAACTGGGGTGAGTCATTCTGCCAGGCTTGAAAACTGTGCTCTTCAGGAAACTCTTCTCATCATCCACCACAATCCTGTCCCAGATAAGAGGAGCAGTGAGTGCTGCACCCAGGCTCCCTGCCTTCCCAGAGCTCCCAACATCACACTAGCTCCTCCCTCGATGCTGTGGGGTCTGGGTGCTCTGTGTTCACCATGCTCTCACCATTGCCTCTGCATTTCACTGTCCTCTCAGCATTGTCACAGTCCCTCCAGGGTCACTGCCGGACCAGGTGGGGGTTGGGTGAAGAGGCAGAGGTCAAGGCAAGACGCCTGGTCCAGCTTGACTCTAGGTTTCTCTCTGAAACGTGACTGCATTCCACATCCTGTTCCTCTGGCAACCTCAGTTGAGATGATGTGTAGGGCGGTATAGAATCTGGGCCGGTGATGACCAATTCCTGCCACCATGGCTTTTCAACTACACTGATTTTTCCTAAAATGGATAAACAGACTAGCAATAAGTTATGGAAACACCGTTTTCCTTACTAATAGTACAGATGTGTGTATGTATCAATGCTGGGTTTTATAACAAAGATAAGCCCATAGGCACTCTGCTGCATGCAGATTCTATCCCAAAATAACACACTTTGAAGATCTTCCAAGACCCCAAGACCGGCACATACAGATTCTTTTCCTTTTTATCTCTGCATGATATTGCATAGAATGACTGCATCACAACAAATGTAACCAGTGTCTATGTATCCATCTTCCCAGCAGTTCCTGCGCAGATGTCGCCGAAGAGAGGTGCCGGGGAAGGGCAGAGAAGACGTAGTCTGTCCTTTAACATAAGGCTGATTCTCTTGAACTGTGTGACCAGTGGAAGCAGGTGTGTGTGAACTGGACACAGGTTGAAGAATCTGCCCCTGCTGAGGTGGATGGGCCTGATTGTTGTCCCCCAGGGTCCTAAAACTTGTAAGGACTTGGATAATGAGGAGGCTTGGACCGAGATGTGAGTCCTGTTGGAGACTCCCTCTCTACCCCCCACCTTGATGCCTCTCAAACACCCAATGGAATTCCAACTTGAAGGATTGCATCCTGCTGGAGCTGAACTTGCCTGCCAAAAATGTGTCCAACCTGCATTCCTGGCTCCCTGGTTCAGAGACTACCTTTCTCAAGGGCTCTGTGCCTGCGCTGGGAAGGAAACAACCATGAGAAGGAAACAAATGTATATAAATTGCTGTCAATAAATGATACCCAACCCTTCCAGCTCAAAAAAAAGAGGGCCGGGCACGGTGGCTCAAGCCTGTAATTCCAGCACTTGGGGAGGCCGAGACGGGCGGATCACGAGGTCAGCAGATCGAGACCATCCTGGCGAACACAGTGAAACCCCGTCTCTACTGAAAAATACAAAACACTAGCCCGGGCGAGGTGGCAGGCGCCTGTAGTCCCAGCCACTCGGGAGGCTGAGGCAGGAGAATGGCGTGAACCCGAGAGGCAGAGCTTGCAGTGAGCTGAGATCCGGCCATTGCACTCCAGCCTGGGCGACAGAGCGAGACTCCGTCTCAAAAGAAAAAAAAAAAAAAGAGAATGAAATAAACTTTTTCAATTCATGTGAAATACTTTTATAAATGGCGATTAAATTGCTAGGTCATAAATATTTATTGTTTGGTCCTAATTACCTAATAAATACATTCTTGGGTATTTCTTTTGTTTTAGGGTTGTCTTGAAAATGTTATGGAGGCACCTTCTGGATTTTCCCTGGACCACTCCAAGCCATATTTGCGGACTCTGCCTCCTGCGGGAATGCTCACCTTCTTGAAGCCAGAACTCACACGTCAAATTTTTTGGAGACCTTCTTGTACAGGCTACTGAAGACCTGGGGGCTCCCCTCCCGGTCTTCCTCCCCACAACCTTGTTCCCCGCCCCCTGAATCATCTGTCACCTTCCTACACCCGATGCAATGCACCTGCTCATTACGTTCACCTGCTGTCCCCACTGGAGCAGGGATTTTGTCTGTTTTCCTCAGGGACGCATCCATAGCACAGTCCACTGTTGGTTCTGAGGCTGTACTAATCCTGTGAGTGAATAAATGAGAGGCAGTGATTGGGGCAGGGGTCTCTTGTCCATTCATTCACTATGCTTTAGATGGTAACTTAGGACATGGTGGGACCAGTATTTTCTGGGCACAATAAATCAGTATACATTGTGAAGTCAAGAAGGAGAAAGAAATGTGAGGTGGAAGAATATGAATTTTCAACAAGTAGTTGGGAAGAGTGAGACAAAAACTAATCAAGAAAGGGGCAAGGTTGGCTTGGTTTTAGCCAACATGGTGGAGAAATGCAGCTGTCTGCAATGGAGACTGGGCGCTGTTAGACTCGTCTGCAATGCCGAGACCACCCCCACAGCCTGCCCTGCATCCTCCTCTCTCCTGAGGCTGAATGCAGTTCTTGTGCCTTCAGTGCCAAGGAAGCCATAGTCCCAGGCCAGAGGAAGGGCTGAGGTGGACAGTGGAAAAGAAGGTAGTAGGTACAGAAAGAGACCCCTGGAAACAATGAGATCCTGAGGATAAACAAAAAATGTCACTTGAAAATGGGACAAAAAAAGAAGGTTATAAATAACAAGGTGGCAATTATCCATAATTCCATTACACAGTGTTTAATGTTAGGGTTTTGGTACAATCATATGTAATCTGTATAAGATTATGATCATGTACCCTACACTTATTTTAAATGACTAGAGTATTCTTTTTAAGAGCAGAGTTAAAGAGTTGATAGTGCAGAGTTCTCTCTCACCCTGTCAGTTAAACCCATGTTTTGTTTTTGCCTCGTGTCATTTTATTTTCTTTATTCACTTTTAATTTCAACTCTTTTTATAGATTAAAGAGTACACGTGTAGGTTTGTTACATGGGTCAATTGTGGGAGGCTGTGGCTTGGGGTCCCAACAATCCCATCACCCAGACAGTAAGCTTAGTACCCAGTGAGTGGTGCTTCAGCCCACATGCCCCACCTTCCTCCCCTGTCTAGTGATCTCCAGTGTCTGTGGTTCCCATCTTTACATTCATGTATATTTAATGTTTAGCCCCCACTTATAAACGAGAACCTGCAGTATGCAGTTGCCTGTTCTTCTGTTAGGTCACCTAGGATAATGGCCTGCAGCTCCATCCATGTTGCTGAAAAGGAGATGATTTTGTTATCTTTCGTGGCTGCATAGATTTCCATGGTGCACTCAGTCCACTGCTGCTGGGCACTTAGACTGATTCTGTGTCCTTGCTCATGAGAATAGCACTGCAATGAACATATGGGTCTATTTGATTGAATAAATTATTTTCCTTTAGATATATCCCCAGCAGTAGGATTGCTGGATTGAATGGTAGTTCTATTTTATCTTCTTTGAGAAATCTCCAAACTGCTTTCCGTAGTGGCTGGACTAGTTTGCTTTCACAGCAACAGTGTCTAAGTGTTCGCTTTTCTCCTCAGCTTCACCAACATCTGTGGTTTTTTGACTTTTTAAGAATTGCCATTTGACTGGTATGAGATGGTAACTCACTATGGTTTTGATCTGCATTTCTCTGATGATGATTCATATTGAGCATTTTTTCATGTTTGTTGGCCACTTGCAGGTCTTCTTTTGAAAATCATCTCTTCATGCTCTTTGCTTACTTTTTAAGTGGGTTTTTTGTTCTTGCTTGTTGAGTTGTTTAAGCTCCTTGTAGATTCTGCATATTAAGACATTTTTGTCAGTTGCATAGTATGCAGATATTTCTCCTGTTCTATAGGCTGTTTACTGTGTTGCTAGTTTCTTTTGCTGTGCAGAAGTTCTTTAGTTTAATGAGATCCCATTTGTCAATTTTTGGTTTTGGTTGCAATTGCTTTTGGTGTCTTCATCATGAAATCTCTGCCAGGTCCTATGTCCAGAGTGGTATTTCCTAGGTCATCTTCCAGGATTTTTATAGTTTTAAGACTTACATTTAAATCTTTAATCCATGTTGAGATATTTTACATATATGGTGAAAGATGGCGTTCAGTTCATTCCTCTGCACATGGCTAGCCAGCTATCCTAGCACCAGTGGTTGAATAGGGAGTCTTTCCCCATTGCTTATATTTGTTGATTTTGTTGAAGGTTACATGGCTGGAGGTGTGAAGGTTTCTTTCTGAGCTCTCGATTCTGTTCCACTGACCTAAGTGTCTATTTTTGTACCAGTACCATTCTGTTTTGATCACCGTGGCCTTATATTATAGTTTGAAGTTGGGCAATGTGATGTCTCTGGCTTTGTTCTTTTTGCTTATGATTGTTTTGGCTATTTGGGCTCTTTTTAAATTCCAAATCACTTTTAGATTACATTTTTCTAATTCTGTGAAAAATGACATTGATATTGATAAGGATAATGTTTCATCTATAAATTGCTTTTGGAAGCATGGCCATTTTAACTATATTGATTCTTCCAACCCATGAGCATGAAATATTTTTCCATGTATTTGTATTATCTCTGATTTTTTCAGTCATGTTTTGTAGATTCTTTGTTCCACACAAAATCTAGCAGAATCACTCATTTATTACTCCCTATCATGGAAGAAAAATGAAATAACATTAATTCTCTACTGGGTAATACAACAAAATTCCAAACTCAGTAGGTTTTTGGGACATAGAACTCTTTATTTAATATCAGTACACGGCAATAAATTACTATAGGAAACAATCATTAACATAATTTTTATTAGATATTTAAATAATTATCTTTCAGGACATGAAAGGAATCCCTGGAAGCCTGAAATCTAACATGATTGTTTTACTGACAATATCATTTGGAAGAACAGTGTCACCATTCAAAGCAGTAACTGATTTTCCAAAGAAAAGCAGAAGAAAGAAAATGTTGACATATCTTGTTTAGTCAGCCAGAACTTTAAGTGCAAAAATTCCATCAGGTAGCACCAAGAGAAAATAGCATAAGATGTTAGGAATAACCGGTGGTAAAATTGTTGACAAAAGGGATCAAGGCAGTGAAAAAGCTATTGGATCCATGGTGTCGTCATGATCTGCTGGAGGCCTCTGGACATACACAGTAGGTGGTGGGCAAGTCACCAGCCAGAAGGGCGAGTTTGATCGAGACCGTGCTCACAGGGGCTTTTTGGTGTCATCTTCAGCCTTCAGAAAGGATACAAATGTTGGTTTAAATGGTGAAGGAGAACCCAGATCACTTTTCCATGTCTGAAAACCCAGTGACACCTGCGGTTTCGAGGCTGTGATAAATCCACAAGGAGAGGAGCAAAAGCAAGTGCAGTGAGGAAGAGGAGTCAGGAGTGAGAAGGGAGAGGAGGACAGGAGAGCACAGGCACCCCAAGGAGGAGCCCTCTATGAGGGGGTCCTGTTCACATTCACTCAAACACACACACACACACACACACACACACAGGGCTGATTAGATCTGAACTCAGGACAGCAACCTTTGTTTTCTTCCCACTTACTTGTTAACTTCAGCATGTTTTCCCAGTGTATCAAGAATTCCTCAAGCCAAGTTTCAGTCTTCCAGTGAAATCTTCTGGAAGAACCTGGTCACATCCCCATTCTTCTCCCACTTCTCTTTCATCTTCTTGGCTCCAGGATGAAGCACTGTCCACTTTCTGTTGTTTGGGCCAAAGAGGAGGAACCTCTGTCCATTGAAGAGGAACTGCCAAGATCCTCTGCCGTGTTCATGGGCTTCGTGCCCACAAGACATCCTGGCCCGCAGAATGAGGGGCTCTGCCCCATTGGAAAGAGATCAGCGCTGATCTTGAGAAATTCTGAGTCCCACCCTGCCTCCTTTCCTGTCTGCTGCCCTCGCTCTTTGACCTCTTGAGTGATATGAACCTGATTTGTTTGTTTATTTTTAATTAATTAATTTATTTTTTAACTAGGCAAAGAACATTATTAACTTTTGTTTCAAACTTTATTCCCAGGCTTCTTCGGCTTAATTAGCTGCAAAGAATAAATTGTGTGTACGCAAAAACTGAAAGGAGCTCAGTGTCCAAGGGGCTTGGGCTTAAAAGTATTAGTGACCTAGATTTTATCATATCCATAAACAAACATTTCTTAAAAAGCAGTCATAATAGAAAATAGCAGTTCCTAGTAACTTCTTCAAGTTTTATCTTCAAAAGTTGGCTCAATTCATTTTGCCTCATGCTTGGAAGCCTCATCAAAATTATCCACAAGATCAGGAACTTCATCATCTTCATCCTCTCCAGTTGCAAGTGGTGCTGGTCCATCCACAGACTGTTTGGGCAGAGCTTCAGCCAGTCTTCTTAAACTAGTCAGACAGTCTGTACCAAGCTGGATGAAGATGCTGGGTAGCATTGCTGTCAGTTGCTTTGTCTTAGCATGACCTGTAATGGTGAAAGCTTTCCCTGCCAGAGATGTCTGAACTTCAGGGTTGTTAAAGTGGATCACTCTTCCTTGGTTTGTAAACACATTCACCTCTTCAATACCAGAGATATTGTTTACCCCAACTTCTTTAAGGAGAACTGAAAGTTTTTATCTTCTGCTGTGGCTGTTCTATGAACCACCTTCTTTCTGTGAGCAGGTCTTTTCCCACCAATGCACACTTGTGCCTGCAGTTTGGCAGGTTTTTCCTGGTTCATGATTGTTTCTTTCACCTTGTCAGAGTGGATAAGGGGCCGTGCAGGGGACTAGGTTTGGTGTTCAGGTGGTCTCGGGTGGACCAGCTGAGATTAGGCACACACATGCAAGGATGCCAACCTGATTTATTTTTTGCATGAACCCATTAAAGCCTTTTAAGATACTCTAGTGTCTGCTCCCTCCTGTCCTCGGCCATTTTAAACTTACCGCTGGGTATTCAATTCTCCACTTGAATGTCAGGCGGTTGCTCTTTGAGGAAATCTACCACATCTCTTAGGGTTTCAGTTTGTTCTTCCCAGGCTTTTGTGACATTGACTTTCCTCCCCAGAGAAGCAAAGGCTTTGGCCTTGTGGTTAAAACAGTCATAGTGAAGAAAAGGCCTTTCATCCACCTGGTCTTGAACTTCACACCACAGTGGTTCAGGTCTGAACTTAGGAGTGATGATGAAGTCATAGCACAGATAGTGTGTGTGTGCGGAAGATAAACACAGGAGAGGGCTGGTGTGGGGGGAAGTGGAACCTGAGACTCCTCCTCTTCCTTATGGTGACTGCAAGTAAATATCTCTGAGGGGCTGGGCTGGCAGAGCAAGATGTGCCTCAGCCAGGACTGTCATGTCAACTAGTTAAAGACTAGAGTGTCTCCCTTTCTTGAGTACAAGGCAAGGAAGGTCCCTGCAGCCATGAAACCATGCATCCTCCAAAGACATATCCCACCTGGGCTCTGCCCACATGGGTCAGCACATAACCTTGTCATAGAGGTGCCAGGCCTGCTGTGTCAGGAAAAGGCCTGGATGAGGAGGATCTTTGGCAGCAGCCCCTGTGGACTGCAGGAGGTGGGAGAGGGTGTGGGGGCTGCCCTAGGATGCTCCAGCTCAGTGAGTGGGATGAGGACATAATCCAATTTGAATCAAAAAGAGATTATTGTCATAGTCCCAGGATTTAACACATTAGCAAAGTCCCTGGCGATGATGCCCATCTGCTATGAGACGCATTCCTCAAACCTTGGAAAAGGGATGGTTCACAGGGCGAGAAGTAAAAAATCTAGAACTTCTAAGGCACGGTGTAGAGGAAGGGATCACAGGCTCAGAGAAGTGCCCATGCTAGAGGGATCTGAGTGTGAAAATCCAGAACAATGTCCATCCTCTGTGCTCCTGGGAAGCCTGGAGGACTCCTGTTTACCCAGCATATAAAGCAGGCCCTGGGAGAAGGCAGTAGACTGTCAAGAAACGCAGAGATGCCTGTTGCTGAAAGCCAGGGTAGGAAATGCTGTTCCCTAAGTGGCTCCCAGGAGTAATGATCTGAAATAACCTATCCCAGGTGGAGGCTGTCACCTGTCAAGAGGAGGGAAGGTGCAATGACAAAAATGATTAGAGAAGTCACAATGCCAGCTGGAGTCCTGAGCCACAGAGAGCTCAGCTCATGGCTCATAGAACAAGGGGGACCAAGAGGCAAAACAGATGGAGACTCACCCAGATCCTGCTGGACTTTAACCACAATAAATAAAGACAAAACAGAGAGATGGATGATTGGGAAGAGGAAAGTGGACATTTCATTAAAAACTGTGTTACTTTGCTGAGTTTCCAGCACTAACCCACTTCTCAGACAGACCCAGGATCCATTACTAGAAGCAGAGTCCAGATTCCAATGAGGAAAGACCCTTCAACCTCACAAGTGCAAAGCTTCTTTTCTGGCTTCCTCACATAAATGCATGGCCTGCAGAGCTTGCTGTGAGGGGCTGTATTGTGAATATAAGGGGCTTGCTGGCAACATAGTCCCTATTGTCACTGATCAACTCTCTCCCTGTATCTTGATAGCAGCCACAGACAATCCATGCGTGATGAGTGTGGCTGGACCTGTCACTAGGGCTCTAGGACTCAGTACACGTTAGATCC
Source organism: Trachypithecus francoisi (assembly GCF_009764315.1). Lineage (NCBI taxonomy): Eukaryota > Metazoa > Chordata > Mammalia > Primates > Cercopithecidae > Trachypithecus > Trachypithecus francoisi. The sequence goes on from NW_022681460.1 coordinate 65,531,899, forward strand.
TAGAAACATCTGTGGTTGAAAAAAGTTTTGTGTAGAGTCTGTAGCAATTTCTAACCGGAGAATCAACAAGGTCCCCTAATGCCCAGAAGCAAGCCCATGCTACTGGCACCAGGAAATAAATCACACCCTTCAAAAGTGGTTCCTGTATCCTCCTAGGCCCTGGCAGAGATGAGGCCTCCAGTCATGGGAGGGCAGTGACCACACGGCCTCAGAGCTGCCCACCATGGGGTGGACTCCTCACCCTGTATGTCACTAGGAAGATAGACCCAGCAATGAGACGATGCGGGTGGTTCTCCTGGGATGGGCAGGAGCAGGGCCACAGGGAACCAAGAAGCTGCACAAGAAGTTGGCCCCGATCCCCAGGACACCACATGACTGCACCCTCTCACCCTCAGTTCACACCTGAGGCTTCAGGGAGGGTCCCTGATGGTCCAGGTGGACCATAGATGCCACTCAGCAGCAAAGGAGGGGAGAGTAGACCCCAAACCATGGAACCCTGGCTCCCATCACATCCACACCACCCAGAAGTCACAGACAGAGCAGGAACTGGCTCTGACTTTTGGAGTTGCACCTGAGACCCCATCTGGAGATGCCACCCTAGGGGATGGTCCATCAACTGTTGTGCCACTGTGTGTATCCTCATCTGGGGTCAGTAACCTAGGCCAGTGTCCAACTCTGTTCCCTCTTTTATTTTCAAGTTGTTCCGGCCAGCTGTTGCTCTACAGAGGGACAGGACTTGACACAGAGACAGATAACCCATGCCTTGAAAAGACCAAAGTGCCTCCTGCCTTCCTTTCTAGAAAGTGTTTGCCACCTCCAGCCTACCATTCTATATGACGCTGGCTCCTGAATAGAAAGAATAGGAGGTCTTGGCCCAAGGGCAGAAGTGGGTGCCTCTACTCACCTGCATTCCCAGGGTCGTCCTGGGGAGAATGGTACTTCCCATTCCCCCTGCACAGGTTCTGGGGTGTGTGGGTGTGTACTTAGCAAGTGGGAGAAGGTGCCGGTTGGTGGGAGAGGTGGTGAGAGCCCCCTCACGGATGGGGAGGTGAGGGAGGCCTGTGGGGTGAGAGGGCTGGGCTGAGATTGAAGGTAAAAGGATGTGACCTGTTTGGTGGCAGTGGGTAGTGATGAGAGGTGACATTGTGCTAGCAGCCCTCACTCTCAGTGCCTCCTCGGTCTCGGCGTCCACTCTGGTGGTGCTTGAGGAGCCCTTCAGCCCACCACGGCACCGTGGGAGCCCCTCTCTGGGCTGGCTGAGGCTGGAGCTGCCTCCCTCTGCTTGCAGGGAGGTGTGGAGGGAGAGGCCAGGGCAGGGACGGGTGTTGCAAGCGGTGCTGGCAGTTCTGGCAGGCGCAGGCTCAGTGGGCTCTGCACCCAGGTGCCAAGCCCAGGGTAGTGAGGGGTTGGCACCCAGGCCAGCAGCTGTAGAGGTTGCACTGGGTACCCGAGCAGTGCTGGCCAGCCAGCGCTGCACTCAAATTCTTGCCAGGCCTTGGGACCTGCAGCCCTTCATGTCTGAGCTCCCCCACTGCGGTGGGGTTCCCGGAGGCCCGAGCCTCCCCGATGGGCTCCACCCCCTATTCAGTTGCCACCAATCCCATCCACAGCGCAAGGGCTGAGGAGTGCAGGCGCCACTGGGGACTGGTGGGCAGCTCCGCCCGCAGCCCGGGTGAAGGATCCACTAGGTGAAGCCAGGTGGGCTCCTGAGCTGGATGGGGACTTGGAGAACTTTTATATCTAGCCAGAGGATTGTATGTGCATCAATCAGCGCTCTGTATCTAGCTAATGTGGTGGAGACTTGGAGAACTTTTATGTCTAGCTAGAGGATCCTAAATACACCAGTCAGCACTCTGTGTCTAGCTCAGGGTTTGTAAATACACCAATCAGTACTCTGTGTCTAGTTCAAGGTTTGTAAATACACCAGTTGGTACTCTGTACCTAGCTAACTCTGTGTCTAGCTAACCTAGTGGGGACTTGGAGAACTTTTCCGTCTAGCACTCTGTGTCTAGCTCAAGGACTGTAAAGGTACCAATCAGCACTCTGTCAGAACGGACCAATCAGCTCTCTGTAAAATAGACCAATCAGCTCTCTGTAAAAATGGACCAATCAGCAGGATGTGGGAGGGGTCAGATAAGGGAATAAAAGCAGGCTGCCCTAGCCAGCCAGGGGTAACCCTGGTGGGTCCCCTTCCACACTCTGGAAGCTTTGTTCTTAGCTTCTTTTCAGTAAATCTTGCTGCTACTCACTCTTTGGGTCCATGCTGCCATTATGAGCTGTAACACTTACTGCGAAGGTCTGCAGCTTCACTCCTGAAGCCACCAAGACCACGAACCCACTGGGAAGAACGAACAACTCCAGATATGCTGCCTTTAAGAGCTGTAACACTCCCTAGGAAAGTCTGCAGCTTCACTCCTGACAGCGAGACCACAAACCCACCAGAAGGAAGAAGCTCCAGACACATCTGAACGTCTGAAGGAATAAACCCTGGACACACCATCTTTAAGAACTCTAACACTCACCACGAGGGTCCGCGGCTTCATTCTTGAAGTCAGTGAGACCAAGAACCCACCAATTCTGGACACAGTGAGGGGATTGGGAAGGAAGTGTCTGCTGAGCCCCTGGTTGCAGGCAAGTGCAGCAAAGTGCAGGGTGAAGTTTAAGGGCAGGGAGCCCTGGGGGTGCTGGAGAGTTTGTGTGGTGGAAAGTCAGTGAGAAGAGAGCATCTGTGTTTGTCTGGGATGTGTGTGCTCCCATTTCTGCGAGATCCCCTCCCTCACCTCTGGTCACGCCTGTGTCCCGGTAGTTCAGGCTCCTTCTGCCCTAGGGCACAGTGGAGGTGCCAGCCTCACCTGAGTCCGGCCGTGCCCTCTGGCCCCTTCCAAAACTCTTGTCCCTCCCATCCTCCTGCTATTATAGGAGATAAGAAAGAAATCATTTAGGTAGACAGGGTAAAGAGAGTCCCCAGCAAAAAACTTTCCTTCTAACAAAAAGCAGCTCAGAAACTGCTCCCTTTTTAACCTCAAGCAGTTCAAAAAAATCACTTGTCTTCTAACAAAGAGAAGCCTAAAAGATCAGGCTGTAAAACACAGACAAGCAACTTCGGCACAAAAGGAAGAACTTCCTGGATAATGACCGAACTTCACATACATAGGATGGGCACCCGCAAAAACAGTGGGGCTCAGTGAGCATATTCCTGGCCATTTCCCTTCTTCCTTTGTTTTTTTGTTTTGTTTGGTTTTTTGATTTTTTGTTTTTGAGGGAGTTTGCTCTGTCGCCCAGGCTGGAGTGCAATGGTGTGATCTTGGCTCATCCCACAACCTCTGTCTCCGGGTTCAAGTGATTTTTCTGCTTCAGCTTCCCAAGTAGCTGGGATTACAAGTGCCCATGACCACGTCCAGCTAATGTTTGTATTTTTAGTAGAGACAGGGTTTGCCATGTTGGCCAGGCTGATCTTGAACTCCTAACTTCAGCTGATCCACCTGCCTCAGCTTCCCAAAGTGCTGGGATTACAAATGTGAACCATGGCACCTGGCCCCTGTCCATTTCTTTAGGTACACTGAGATAGGGAAACCAGAAGCGCACATGGGGTGGGGATGCCTGCAGCTGCAAGAAGGTGCCTGGGAACAGGCACAGAAACTCACCAACCCCTTTTATCATAGGCAGGTAAGTAGTGCAGAGCAGCACAAACTAAGAGCCTGCCTGCATGATCAAAGAATGGGGTGGGGGCTGCTAGAGACTCTACCTTATGCAGATGGCATACCTGGTCCTAACCGGCTCTTTGGGCCCTATGGGTCTCTCTGTGACAAAGAGTTGTTCTTAGGCTGCGCACGGTGGCTTACACCTGTAATCCCAGCACTTTGGGAGGCCAAGGTGGTCGGATCACCTGAGGTCTGGAGTTTGAGACGAGCCTGACCAACATGGAGAAACCCTGTCTCTACAAAGAATACAAAAATTAGCTGGGCATGGTGGTGCATGCCTGTAAACTCAGCTACTCTGGAGGCTGAGGCAGGAGAATCGCTTGAACCCAGGAGGTGGAGGCTGCGGTGAGCCGAGATTGTGCTGCTGCACTCCAGCATGGGCAGCAAGAATGAAACTCAGGGGGCACGCCCAAGATGGCCAAATAGGAACAGCTCCAGCCTCTAGCTCCCAGCATGAGTGACACAGAAGACAGGTGATTTCTGCATTTTCAACTGAGGTACCGGGTTCATCTCACTGGGTCGTGTCGGACAGTTGGCGCTGGTCTGCAGGTGCAGCCCGACCAGTGAGAGCTGAAGCAGGGCAACACATCACCTCACCTGGGAAGCACAAGGGGTAAGAGAATTCCTTTTCCTAGCCAAAGGAAATTGAGACACACAACACCTGGAAAATCGGGTAACTCCCATCCTAATACTGCACTTTACCAAGGGTCTTAGCAAACAGCACACCAGGAGATTATATCCCACACCTGGCCCAGAGGGTCCCATGCGCACAGAGCCTCCCTCATTGCTAGCACAGCAGTCTGAGATCTAACTGCAAGGCAGCAGTGAGGTTGGGGGAGGGGCGCCCACCATTGCTGAGGCTTAAGAAGGTAAACAAAGCTGCCAGGAAGCTTGAATTGGGTGGAGCCCACCACAGCTCAAGGAGGCCGGCCTGCCTCTGTAGACTCCTCCTATGGGGACAGGTCATAGCTAAACAAAAAGCAGCAGAAACCTCGGCAGAGGTAAATGCCCCCATCTGACAGCTTTGAAGAGAACAGTGGATCTCCCAGCACGGAGGTTGAGATCTGAGAACGGACAGACTGCCTGCTCAAGTGGGTCCCTGACCCCTGAGTAGCCTAACTGGGAGACATCTCCCACTAGGTGCAGACCAACACCTCACACCTCACACGGCAGGGTACACCCCTGAGAGGAAGCTTCCAGAGCAAGAATCAGACAGCAACACTGGCTGTTCAGCAATATTCTATCTTCTGCAGCCTCTGCTGCTGATACCCAGGCAAACAGGGTCTGGAGTGGACCCCAAGCAAACTCCAACAGACCTACAGCTGAGGGTCCTGACTGTTAGAAGGAAAACTAACAAACAGAAAGGACACCCACACCACAACCCCATCAGTACGTCACCATCATCAAAGACCAAAGGCAGATAAAACCACAAAGATGGGGAAAAAGCAGTGCAGAAAAGCTGGAAATTCAAAAAATCAGAGTGCATCTACCCCTCCAAAGGAACACAGCTCATTGACAGCAACGGAACAAAGCTGGATGGAGAATGACTTTGACGAGTTGAGAGAAGAAGGCTTCAGTCGATCAGACTTCTCAGAGCTAAAGGAGGAACTACATAACCAGTGCAAAGAAACTAAAAACTTTGAAAAAAGATTTGATGAATGCTAACTAGAATAACCAATGTAGAGAAGTCCATAAAAGAACTGATGGAGATGAAAACCATAACAAAAGAACTACATGACAAATGCACAAGCTTCAGTAACCGACTCGATCAACTGGAAGAAAGAGCATCAGCGACTGAAGATCAAATGAATGAAATGAAATGAGAAGTGTAGAGAAAAAAGAGTAAAAAGAAATGAACAAAGCCTCCAAGAAATATGGGATTATGTGAAAAGACCAAATCTACGTCTGATTGGTGTGCCTGAAAGTGACGGGGAAAATGGAACCAAGTTGGAAAACACCCTGCAGGATATCATCCAGGAGAACTTCCCCAACCTCGTAAGGTGGGCCAACATTCAAATTCAGGAAATACAGAGAACACCACAAAGATACTCCTCGAGAAGAGCAACTCCAAGACAAATAATTGTCAGATTCACCAAAAATGAAATGAAGGAAAAGATATTAAGGGCAGCCAGAGAGAAAGGTCGGGTCACACACAAAGGGAAGCCCATCAGACTAACAGCAGATCTCTCGGCAGAAATTCTACAAGCCAGAAGAGAGTGGGGGCCAATATTCAACATTCTTAAAGAAAAGAATTTTCAACCCAGAATTTCATATCCAGCCAAACTAAGTTTCATAAGTGAAGGAGAAATAAAATCCTTTACAGACAAGCAAATGCTTAGAGATTTTGTCACCACCAGGCCTGCCCTACAAGAGATCCTGAAAGAAGCACTAAACATGGAAAGGAACAACGGGTACCAGCCATTGCAAAAACATGTCAAAATGTAAAGTCCATTGATGCTAGGAAGAAACTGCATCAACTAGCGAGCAAAATAACCAGCTAATATCATAATGACAGGATCAAGTTCACACATAACAATATTAACCTTAAATGTAAATGGACTAAATGGTCCAATTAAAAGACACAGACTGACAAATTGGATAAAGAGTCAAGACCCATCAGTCTGCTGTATTCAGAAGACCCATCTCACATGCAGAGACACACATAGGCTCAAAATAAAGGGATAGAGGAAGATCTACCAAGCAAATGGAAAACAAAAAAGCAGGGTTGCAATCCTAGTCTCTGATAAAACAGACTTTAAACCATCAAAGATCAAAAGAGACAAAGAAGGCCATAACATAATGGTAAAGGGATCAATTCATCAGGAAGAACTAACTATCCTAAATATATATACACCCAATACAGGAGCACCCAGATTCATAAAGCAAATCCTTAGAGACTTACAAAGAGACTCAGACTCCCATACAATAATAGTGGGAGACTTTAACACCCCACTGTCAACATTAGACAGATCAACGAGACAGAAAGTCAACAAGGATATCCAGGAATTGAACTCAACTCTGCACCAAGTGAACCTAATAGACATCTACAGAACTCTCCACCCCAAATCAACAGAATATACATTCTTCTCAGCACCACATCGCACTTATTCCAAAATTGACCACATAGTTGGAAGTAAAGCACTCCTCAGCAAATGTAAAAAACAGATATTATAACAAACTGTCTCTCGGACCACAGTGCAATCAAACTGGAACTCAGAACTAAGAAACTCAATCAAAACCGCTCGACTACACGGAAATTGAACAACCTCCTCCTGAATGACTACTGGGTACATAACGAAATGAAGGCAGAAATAAAGATGTTCTTTAAAACCACTGAGAACAAAGATACAACATACCAGAATCTCTGGGACACATTTAAAGCATTGTGTAGAGCGAAATTTATAGCACTAAATGCCCACAAGAGAAAGCAGGAAAGATCTAAAATTGATACCCTAGCATCACAATTAAAAGAACTAAAGAAGCAAGAGCAAACACATTCAAAAGCTAACAGAAGGCAAGAAATAACTAAGATCAGAGCAGAACTGAAGGAGATAGAGACACAAAAAACCCTCCAAAAAAATCAATGAATCCAGGAGCTGGTTTTTGGAAAAGATCAACAAAATTGATATACCACTAGCAAGACTAATAAAGAAGAAAAGAGAGAAGAATCAAACAGATGCAATAAAAAAATGATAAAGGGGATATCACCACCAACCCCACAGAAATACAAACTACCATCAGAGAATAATATAAACACCTCTACACAAATAAACTAGAAAACCTAGAAGAAATGGATAATTTCCTGGACACTTACAGTCTCCCAAGACTAAACCAGGAAGAAGTTGAATCCCTGAATAGACCAATAGCAGGCTCTGAAATTGAGGCAATAATTAATAGCCTACCAACCAAAAAAAGTCCAGGACCAGACGGATTCACAGCCGAATTCTACCAGAGGTACAAGGAGGAGTTGGTACCATTCCTTCTGAAAATATTCCAATCAATAGAAAAAGAGGGAATCCTCCTTACCTCATTTTATGAGGCCAACATCATCCCGATACCAAAGCCTGACATAGATACAACAAAAAAAGAGAATTTTCGACCAATATCCCTGATGAACATCGATACAAAAATCCTCAGTAAAATACTGGCAAACCAAATCCAGCAGCACATCAAAAAGCTTATCCACCATGATCAAGTGGGCTTCATCCCTGGGATGCAAGGCTGGTTCAACATATGCAAATCAATAAATGTAATCCAGCATATAAACAGAACCAAAGACCAAAACCACATGATTATCTCAATAGATGCAGAAAAGGCCTTTGACAAAATTCAACAACTCTTCATGCTAAAAACTTTCAATAAATTCGGTATTGATGGAACGTATCTCAAAATAATAAGAGTTATTCATGACAAACCCACAGCCAATATCACACTGAATGGGCAAAAACTGGAAGCATTCCCTTTGAAAACTGGCACAAGACAGGGATGCCCTCTCTCACCACTCCTATTCAACACAGTGTTGGAAGTTCTGGCTAGGGCAATCAGGCAAGAGAAAGAAATAAAGCGTATTCAGTTAGGAAAAGAAGAAGTCAAATTGTCCCTGTTTGCAGATGACATGATTGTATATTTAGAAAACCCCATCATCTCAGCCCAAAATCTCCTTAAGCTGATAAGCAACTTCAGCAAAGTCTCAGGATACAAAATCACTGTGCAAAACTCACAAGCGTTCTTATACACCAGTAACAGACAAACAGAGAGCTAAATCATGACTGAACTCCCATTCACAATAGCTTCAAAGAGAATAAAATACCTAGGAATCCAACTTACAAGCGATGTAAAGGACCTCTTCAAGGAGAACTACAAACCACTGCTCAGTGAAATAAAAGAAGACACAAACAAATGGAAGAACATACCATGCTCATGGATAGGAAGAATCATTACTGTGAAAATGGCCATACTGCCCAAGGTAATTTATAGATTCAATGCCATCCCCATTAAGCTACCAATGACTTTCTTCACCGAATTGGAAAAAACTGCTTTAAAGTTTATATGGAACCAAAAAAGACCCCGCATTGCCAAGACAATCCTAAGCCAAAAGAACAAAGCTGGAGGCATCATGCTACCTGACTTTAAACTATACTACAAGGCTACAGTAACCAAAAGAGCATGGTACTGGTACCAAAACAGAGATATAGACCAATGGAACAGAAAAAAGCCCTCAGAAATAATACCACACATCTACAGCCATCTGATCTTTGACAAACCTGACAAAAACAAGAAATGGGGAAAAGATTCCCTATTTAATAAATGGTGCTGGGAAAATTGGCTAACCATAAGTAGAAAGCTGAAACTGGATTCTTTCCTTATGCCTTATACGAAAATTAATTCAAGATGGATTAAAGACTTAAATGTTAGACCTAAAACCATAAAAACCCTAAAGAAAACCTAGGTAATACCATTCAGGACATAGGCATGGGCAAGGACTTCATGTCTAAAACACCAAAAGCAATGGCAACGAAAGCCAGAATTGACAAATGGAATCTAATTAAACTAAAGAGCTTCTGCACAGCAAAAGAAACTACCATCAGAGTGAACAGGCAACCTACAGAATGGGAGACAATTTTTGCAATCTACTCATCTGACAAAGGGCTAATATCCAGAACCTATAAAGAACTCAATCAAATTTACAAGATAAAAAACAAAAAAAATCATCAAAAAGTGGGTAAAGGATATGAACAGACACTTCTCAAAAGAAGACATTCATACAGCCAACAGACACATGAAAAAATGCTCATCATCACTAGCCATCAGAGAAATGCAAATCAAAATCACAATGAGATACCATCTCACACCAGGCAATCATTAAAAAATCAGGAAACGATAGGTGCTGGAGAGGATGTGGAGAAATAAGAACACTTTTACACTGTTGGTGGGACTGTAAACTAGTTCAACCATTGTGGAAAACAGTGTGGTGATTCCTCAAGGATATAGAACTAGAAATACCGTTTGACCCAGCCATCCCATTACTGGTGATATACCCAAAGGATTATAAGTCATGCTGCTATAAAGACACATGCACACGTATGTTTATTGAGGCACTATTCACAATAGCAAAGACTTGGAATCAACACAAATGTCCATCAGTGACAGACTGGATTAAGAAAATGTGGCACATATACACCATGGAATACTATGCAGCCATAAAAAAGGATGAGTTCGTGTCCTTTGTAGGGACATGGATGCAGCTGGAAATCATTCTCATCAAACTATCGCAAGAACAGAAAAACAAACACCACATGTTCTCACTTATAGGTGGGAATTGAACAATGAGATCACTTGGACACAGGAAGGGGAACATCACACACCGGGTCCTATTGTGGGGAGGGCGGGGGGTGGGGGGAGGGATAGCATTAGGAGATATACCTAATGTAAATGACCAGTTAATGGGTGCAGCACACCAACATGGCTCATGTATACATATGTAACAAACCTGCATGGTGCGCACATGTACCCTAGAACTTAAAGTATAATAAAATAAATAAATAATAAAGCATTGAACTAAAAAAAAAAAAAAAAAAAGAACGAAACTCCGTCTCAAAAAAAAAAAAAAAAAGAGCTGTTGTTTCCTTTCGCCTATAAAACTCCTGCTCCAGTCTCACTCCGTGGGTGTTCGTCTCCATCCTTGATTTCCTCAGCCGCGACACCAAGAACCTTGGCATTTATCCCAGACAACGAGCTGTCTTACTCCCCTTAGTTTCTGGCCTCGTTTCTGCCACTCTGTTTTCTCAGGCGGGGAAAAGCAACCCCAGCGACGCAACAGGGGTAGAAGGAGTCCTGCGCGGAGAATTGAGAAGGGTGTGGCACAGTATGAAAGATCCGCCCTCCCCGACGCCCTCTCCGCTTTCTTCGACCCATTCCTGGAACTCACCGGCCTGCGCGGTCCAGGGACAGTCCCGCAGCAGAAGCAGAGCCGGGATGCAACAAAGGAACGTGGGGCTCTCAGCCAGCGCCTTTGGGACCCGGACTTGGCGACAGAATGCAGAGGACACCGCTGTTCACCGCGGAAACGTCTGAGCCTCCCGCTGAGCCGTCCAGGGCTTTGGTCTCCCGGGTGAGCCGCAGCGCGGAGAAACTCCCTGTCGTTTCACTCCGCCTTTCTCCTGCTTCCCACCTTTCCCAGGAGATCATTTCATTTCATTGTTTTGCAAATATTTCTTCCCACTTGAGCACTGCTTCTTTCTGTTCTTAAAGACCTGTTTCATAAAGAGCAGGGATTGGGTTTTCTACTTTTACTGTGTTCGTTTTTGTGTGTCTGTGGGTGGTAAAATAGGGTCGGGGTCGCTCTAAAGTCATTTTTGTCTCTTGTGCGCCTCAGGGAGGACACTAAAGGCATTTGCGGATTTCAGCTGCAAAAGGCTTTCGTCAAAGTTCGTTGCGAATGGTTTCAGTTACGCCCCGCCTAGTCCCTCCGGGTTCCGCGCGCTCCTCCGGTGGCGCCTGCATCGCTCGAGCACGGGCCGGGTCCTGCCTGAGTGATGCCCCACAGGTGGCACCCGGCTGCCACCGATGTCCCACCGGGAGGCACCCGGCGCCCGGCGGGTACCCGCGGGGCAGAACCGCCTTTGGAAGACCTGTGAGGACTCCACCCATCGCAGTAGGGGACAATGTTTGTCTCCGGGCTTGAAGAAATGGGAAATCAGAGACAGCTGATGGTTTCCTCCTACAGACTGGTGCGGGGGGCAGGGAGGATTTTACACGGGGCTGCTGCGGAGATGTGACCTTACAGCTGGGGTCCTTGGGGCTCCCACAGCGAGGCTCCAGCGCGGATCCCCTGCCTGACTGCTTGAGGCTGCTGGTGGGCGGCGCCCTCGCAGGGGGTGGTTCTGTGCCCGAGTTGCTTATCTGTGTTTTACTGATCTTCTAGGATACCCTTTGTTAGAAGACAAGCAATTTCTTTGAACTGCTTGAGGTTAGAAAAGGAGCAATTTTCTGAGCTGATTTTTGATAAAAGGAAAATTTTTTGCCTGAGACTCTTTTTACCCTATCTACCTAAATGATTTCTTTCTTATCTCCTATAACAGCAGGAGGATGGGAGGGACGAGAGGATTGGAGGGGGCCAGAGGGCACGGCGTGACTCTCTGGTGAGGCCGGCGCCTCCACTGCGCCCTGGGGCGGAAGCAGCCTGAACTACCAAGACACAGGCATGACCAGAGGTGAGGGTGGGGATCTCGCTGAAAGGGCAGCACAGACATCCCAGACAAACAGAGATGCTCTGTTCTCACCAGCTCTCCACCACACAAACCCTCCAGCACTTCCAGGGCTCCCTGCCTTTGAACTTCTCCCTGTACTTTGGGTCCACAGGTCGGGCCAGGAGCTTCTTTTCGTCCCCTCCCCGACCCCGTTGCCTGCGATCCAGGGGTCCTGGTTACTTTGCTGGGCTGAGGCCCCTTCCAGGACGGACGTCCTGAGGCTGAGAAAAGTCCTGGACATATGGAAAAGATAGGTTCAGAGAGAAGATGGGAGAAAGGGAAGAAGAAGCAGGTGGCAGGAGAACAAGGAGAAACCCCCGTCCCGAAAATGGGGAGAGGGTGACACAGGGACAACCCCCACACCCCGGGTTACTCAGGGTTCTCCATAGTGACTGCACCAATAGGACACGTGTGTGTTTGTGTATGTAAATGAGTACATATATATATAAATATATATATGTACTGAGTGTATATCAGTGTGTGTATATATATGTGTGTATATACATCTGTGTGTGTGTGTATCTATCAGTTTATTAGGGAGAATTGACACACAGGATTTCAAGGTGAAGTCCAATGGTAGACCCTCTGCAAGCTGGGGAAGAGGGAAGCCAGTAGAGGCCTGTCCAAGTCTGAAAGCCTCAATAGGAGGGAAGCCCACAGGGCAGCCTTCAGCCCCCGCCAAAGCTCCCAGAGCCCCCGGAAGTCGGAAACTGCTGCTGCAAGTCCCAGAGCCCTAAGGCAAAAGTACCTGCAGTCTGATGTCCAAGGAGGAAGGATGCAAGAACCCCCAGGGAAGACAGAGAGAAGCCAGAGAGCTCTGCCCACAGAGTCACCCCACCCTCTCCTGCCTGCTCTCTTCTAGCCCAGCTGGCAGCCCATGGTATGGTACCCGCCTACACTGATGAGGGTCTTCATCTCCCAGTCCCCCAACTCAAATATCATTCTCCTCTTGCAACACCCTGACAGACACACCCAGAAAGAATACATTACCAGCCACCTAGGCATCCCTTAATCCAATCCACTGGCCAGTTAATATTCACCATCATAGCCCCCCAGGACATACTCTCATCCACACTCCACCCCGACTCCAGCTCCCTGCGCTCTGCCTCTGGCAGGGGTGAAGGATCCAGTCTCTCCATGTCCTCACTGTGATTATGATGACAGCCATCCTACTAGGTGTGAGGTGGCATCTTCTTGTGGCTGTGATTTGCATTTCTCTAATGGCTGTGGATGTTGAGCCTCTTTTGATGGGCTTACTGGCCAACGTATACTTCTCCGGAGAAATGTTCATTCAAAACCTTTCCACATATTTGTATTGGATTATTTCTCTTTACAATATTGAGTTGTAAGAGTGCTTTATATATTCGGGATACCAGTCCCTGGTAATTTGCACATATTTTCTCCATACTCTAAGTGCAAATGGTGGGGTTGCACGGTTGCAATGATTGCTTTTAGCCAATGCTCTGAGGATCTGGGTTTTCCCTAGAAAGAGACCTCAGCAGATCAAACCATGACAAGCCTAATGAATGGGGCTTATCCAGGGAGTCCCAGACAGGCCAAATAGAGTTCTCTGGGGCTGGGGCTTTTGAAGGGCTCCAAACCCCATGTGCTCTTCCAGCAAGTGGAGACTGTGGCCTTTCAGCTGTCAGTGACATGGTGAGTCCAGTGTTTTCTGGGCATAATAAATCAGGATGTACTGTGCAAACAAGAAGTAGAAAGAAATGTTAGGAGGAAGAATATAAATTTTCAAGTACGAGTTCGGAAGTACTAGAAAAAAATGAGGAAAAGGGCAAGGTTGGCTTGGTTGTAGTTAACCTGATGGAGAAATGCAGCTGTCTGCAATAGAGGGCTCGAGCTGTTAGGTTCCTCTGCAATGCCGAGAGCACCTCCACAACCGGCCCTGCATCATCCTGTCTCTTAAGGCTGAATGCAGCTCTTGGGCCTTCAGTGCCAAGGAAGCCACAGTCCCAGACTAGAGGAAGGGCTGAGGATGACAGTGGAAAAGGAGGTGGTGGGTGCAGAAGGAGAAGGCTGACAGCAAGGATTTCCTGAGGATAAACAAAAATGTCATTTGAAAATGGAAAAAAAAGTAAGGGTATAAAGAACCAGATGGAAATCATCTGTAATTCCATTATGGAGTGTTTAATTTTAGGGTTTTGGCACTTTTGTATGTAATTATTATACAATTATCATCACACAAATTTTTATACAATTATCATCAGACAACTTACAATTATTTTAAGTGACTAGAGTTTATCTTTTTGAGCTGGGTTTGGGTTCATAGTGCAGCGTTCTCTCACTTTGGTCAGTTAACCCCATTTGTTTTTGGCCTTGAGTCATTTTATGTATTCATCTTTAATTTCAACCTATAAAATAAAAGGTACATAAACAGGTTTTTTACAATGGGTAGATTTTGGGAGGCTGAGGCTTGGTGTCCCAATGATCCCATCGCCTAAACAGTAAGCATGGTACCTAACAGGTGTTTTTTCAGCCCAGGTGATCCTTGTCTCTCCCCGGTCTGGTGATTTCCAGCATCTGTGGTTCATGTGAATTCAGTGTTTAGCTGCCACTTTCAAATGGGAACATGCAGTATGTGGTTTTCTGTTCTTGCCTTAGGTTGCTTAGGATAATAGCCTCTAGTTCCATCCATGTTGCTGAAAAGGACATGATTTTGCTGTGTTTTGTGGCTGCATAGATTTCCATGGTGTCTATGTACCACATTTGTTTTCATTCAATTCACTGTTCCTGGGCACTTAGATTGTGATTCTGTGTCCTTGCTAGTGAGAACAGCACTGCAATGAACATATTGGTGCATTTGTCTTTTTGATAAAATGAATTCTTTTCCTGTGGATATATCCCAAGTAGTGGGATTGCTGGGTCGAATGGCAGTTCTATTTTAAGTTCTTGGAGGAATCTCCAGACTGCTTTCCATAGTGGCTGAACACGTTTGCTTTCCCACCAACAGTGTCTGTTTCCTTTTCTCTGCAGCCTCACCAACATCTCCGACTTTGTGACTGGTTAGAGACGGTAACTCATTGCAGTTGTGATTTGCACTTATCTGAGGATTAGTGATATTGAGCACTTTTTCATGTTTCTTGGTCAATTTGTAGGTCTTCTTTTGAAAAGTGTCTGTTCATGTCTTTGCCCAATTTTAATTGGGTTTTTTTCTTCTTGCTTGTTCAATTGTTTGAGTTCCTTGTAGATTCCAGATATTGGACCTTTGTCAGATGCATACTTTGCAAATAGTTTCCCCCATTCTACAGGCTGTCTGTTTAGTGTGTTGCTAGTTTCTTTTTCTGTGCAGAAGTTCTTTAATGAGATCCCATTTGTCCATTTTTTTTGTTGTTGCAATTGTTTTTAGTGTCTTCTTCATGAAATCTCTGCCAGGCGCTATGTCTGCATTCGTATTTCTTAGGTTATGTTCCAGGATTTTTACAGTTTTAGTACTTACATTAAATCTTTCATCCATATGGAGTTATTTAGCATACATGGGGAGAGCTAGGGGCTCAGTTTCATTCTTCTGCATATGGCTGGCCAGATATCCCAGCACTAATTTTCTAATAGGGAATCTTTCCCACATTGCTCATTTCTGTTGAAGATTAGATGGCGGTTAAGTGCGCAGGTTTATTTCTGGGCTCTCTATTATTTTATTTACTAAATAAAATAATCATGAATGTAATATTTTCATATTAAATAATTAAAAATTTCTACAACAGGCACTGTGGTTCATGTCTGTAATCCCAGAGCACTGGGAGGCCAAGATGGGAGGATTGCTTGAGACCAAGATTTGAAGACTATCCTGGGCAACATAGGAAGACTCTATCTCTACCTAAAATAAAACAATTTGCTGGGCCTGGTGGCATGTGCCTGTAGTCTATTCTAGAGGCTGAGTCTAGAGGATCACTTGAGCCCAGGAGATGGAGATTACAGTGAGTGATGCGTATGCCACCACTTCACTCCAATATGGTTGACAGAATGAGAAACTGTAAAAAGCCACAAAAATAAAAAGGATTATCACAATTTTTGGTCAGTGCATGGAAAGGATCCCTGAGGTCTAAAGTCCAGCATGATATTTTATTAGTAATACTATTTGGAAGAATAAGGTCATGCTTCAGAGAAGTGTCTGCTTTTCCACAATCAAAGAAGTAGAAAGAAAATGCCTTTTGCGGCAGGGCGCGGTGTCTCACGCCTGTAATCCCAGCACTTTGGGAGGCCGAGGCGGGTGATCACAAGGTCAGGAGATTGAGACCACAGTGAAACCCCGTCTCTACTAAAAATACAAAAAATTAGCCGGGCGTGGTGGCAGGCGCCTGTAGTCCCAGCTACTCCGGAGGCTGAGGCAGGAGAATGGCATGAACCTGGGAGGCGGAGCTTGCAGCCAGCTGAGATCCCGCCACTGCACTCCAGCCTGGGCGACAGAGCGAGACTCCGTTTCTTGTTCAGTTAAAACTTGTGCAGGAATTCCATCCATTACCACCGAGAGAAAGTGGCAGAAGATGTTAAGAAAAATGGCTGTTAGGATCATCAGCAAAGGTAATGACTGGCATGAGATGTTGAGTCTACAATGTCCTCATCATGTGCTGGGGGCCAGTGGGCTTGCTAAGGCTTGAACTCCTGCTTTCCAGAAAGGCACAGTGGTGAATAGACAGGCGGCCTCCCTGAAGGGAGAGCAGGAACCAGACGAGGCTAACAGAGGTTTCTTGATATCATCGTCCACCTTCAGAAAAGATGAAGCGTTGGTTTAAGTGGCTGAGAAAAACCTGGGTCCGTTCTCCTGGGTGATCTCTACCAGGCCCTCCCCATTTCGGAACCTTTCCGCCAAATAAAGAACACCCTCCTTCACCACACCACAGAGCCAGCCCAGGTCCTGTTACAGCGCATGGGGGCTCAGAACTGAGGCTGGTAATGAGAAGTCTGCACCCTCATTGAGGGCTTGCTCCCCCTTCTCATAGAAGGGTCTAGAGGACCTCGGGGAGCCCTTTCCAAAGAGAGGTCTTTGTATCTATGTTCCCTGGCGTTGGGTGGGCGTGCAGGCAAACCTCCTTCTTTCCCCTTTGTTCTCAGCCTATGCTCACCCTGGGAGCTGCACCCATAGCTCTGAATGGGACTGTCCCTGCCCCGCCTCATTCATTCCTGACCAAGTTCAGTGGTGAGCATGGAACTCCAGCAGCAGCTCAGCTCCCCTGCCTGAGTCCACTCTGCTCCAGGCAGGGCCATCAGCTGGCTCAGGATCTGGAGTGTGAAGGAGGCAGAATGGCAGGGGCATCGCCCCAGGACCCAGCCAGGAATCCCATGGGTCCAAGGGACCTGGCCTTTTCTGAACCTCAGTCCGGACATGCTCCACTCTTCACTTTCCACCTTAACTGCTGGGACCCGAGCTGCTTTCTCTGGGAATGCAGCCTTTGGAATTGGGTGGGCCAAGGCCCTCACAGCCCCCTCGTCCTGGGATTCTCCCAGATCACTCTCTTCTTAGCCTCCTCCAGGGATGCCCTTGCCCTTGACATCCTAGGTGAAGTGGCCATGCTGCTCCGCTCCTACTCTGCAGACTGCCCACGCTTGAGTTCCGGCTGCCTGCAGGCCACACACCACTACCCTTCCCGAATAGGAACCTGCTCTGAAACAGGCCTGAATTAGCGAAATCCTCTCAAGTTCAACAGGGCTTGAGCCTTGGTATGGGCCCCTCCCTTTCCCTCTGGCCTCTGACAGTGAGAATCCATCAGAACTCAAGGTTGAGCTGCCCAGTTCGTCGCCGACAGGAAACACCAGGTCTCATTCATCTGTCTCATGTCAGGATGAGAAGTTCCCGGCCTCTGGGACTCTGGGAATGCTCCTTCTGCATCCTCCCATCTCACCCATCTGCCCCTTGCTCCCCTCCCAAAATTGCCCACAGTACCTGTCAATCTAAACAACTCTCCACAGCAGCCAGCTAGAATGAAGCAGAGGAGGATGATAAGGAGGCTCCAGGGAATGAGGGTGGTGGCCATGGCTTTGGAGTGGGTTGTGCCTTGGGCCAGAGAGGGTGGTTCTGAAATGGAAACACAGGAGTGACAGGCCCCAAATCTTAGGAGATGCCTCCTGAGCTCCTGCCACCCCAGGTCATCCTAGAAGGCAGACCTTTTGTCCTCCTTTGCTGTGGGGCAACCTCTGGGACAGGTCCTGGGGTAGGAAGGGAAAGGGGGTGTCCCCTGTCCTCAGGGAGCTCACATGGCTGCTGAGGGAAGCAAGGTGACAACACAGCCCACCCTCCTGCTCTGGCGGAAGAGGAGGTAATGCCCCAAGGCCGGGGAGGGGAGGGTCTTGGGCCCTGGCATTGGAGGTGATTTTGATGGATTTACAGAAACAGACGAAGGGAGAGGAAAGAAAAGGCGATTCCAGGAGAAAGGAACACTAACGAAAAAGATATGGAAACACTATGACACCCACAGATTCGAAGTTGGTGAGAAATGCACAGTGAGTGGAGCAGAAGCAAGTGCAGGGAGGAAGAGGAGTCAGGAGGAAGAAGGCAGAGGAGGATGAGATAGCACAGGCACGCCAGCATACCCCAGAAGGAGCCTCTCATGAGGGGGTCATGTTCATACTCACTCAAACGCTCACACACACACACTCACACAGACTCACACACTGGGCTGATAATATACGAACTCAAGACAGCTTCCTTTTTTCCCCTCTCACTTACTTGTTGGATCCAGCATTTGTTCCCAGTACATCAAAAATTCTTCAAGCCATGTCTTACAGTCCCCCATTGAAATTTTCTGGAAGAACATGGTCACATCCCTGTTCTTCTCCCACTTCTCTTTCATCTTGTTGGCTCCAGGTTGAAGTGCTGTCCACTTTCTGTTGTTTGAGTCAAAGAGGAGGAACGTCTGTCCATTGAAGAGGAACTGCCAAGATCCTCTGCTGTGTCCATGGGCTTCGTGCTCACAAGACATCTGGGCCTGCAGAATGAGGGGCTCTGCCCCATTGGAAAGACATCAGCTCTGATCTTGACAAGTCCTGAGCCCCACCCTGCTTCCTTTCCTGGTTCCTGGACTTGCTCTCTCTGCTGCATCCTGCCCATGCTTCTCAGCCTCTTGTGTGACACAAACTTTTGGTTTACTTTTTGCATGAAACCAATAAATGCCTCTAAGTTACTACTGTGTCTGTTCCCTGGGCCATTTTAAACTTACCAATGGGTATTAAATTCTCCGCTTGAATGTCAGGCAGTTGTCCTTTGAGGAAATCCACCACGTCTCCTAGTGTTTCAGTTTGTTTTTCCCAGGTTTTTGTGACATTGACTTTCTTCCCCAGAGAAGCAAAGGCTTTGGCCTTGTGGTTAACACAGTCATAGTGAAGAAAAGGCCTTTCATCCACCAGGCCTTGAACTTCACACCATCGTGGTTCAGGTCTGAACTTAGGCGTGATGATAAAGTCATAGCAAAGACAGTGTGTGTCTGTGGACGAAAAACAAAGGAGGGGGTTAGTGTAGGGGGAAGTGGAACTTGAATCTCCTCCTCCCCCTTGTGGTGACTGCAAGTGAAGGCCTCTGAGGAGCTGGGCTGGCAAAGTAAGAGGTGCCCCATCCAGGACTGTCATGAAAACTAGCTAATGACTAGAGCGTCTCCCTTGCTTGAGTACATGGAGGGGAAGGTTCCTGCAGCCATGAATCCACATGTCCCCTCCAGACATGTCCCACCTGCTCTGTGCCCACGTCGATGAGCACATGACCTTGTCATGGAGGTGCCAGGCCTGCTGTGGCAGGAAAAGGCCTGGATGAGGAGGACCCTCAGCAGCAGTCCATGTGGACTGCAGGAGATGGGAGAGGGTGTGGGAGCTGCCCTGGGATGCTCCAGCACAGTGGGGGGCGGGGAGCGGTGAGGGCAAAATTCAGTTTAGATAAGCAAGTGATTATTGTCACGGGTCACAGGATTTAATATGTTGGCAAAGCCCCAGCGAGGTCACCCATCTGCTATAAGCATGAATTCCTGGAACCTTGGAAAGGGATGGTTCACAGGGCAAGAAGTTGAAAACCCAGAACTTCTAATTCAGGGTATAGGGGAAAGAACCAAAAGGCTCTGAGAAGTGCCCATGCCAGAGTGGCTGCAGTATGAAAATCCAGAACGATGTCCATCCTCTGGGCTCATGGGATGCCTGGAAGACTCCTCTTCACTCAGCATGTAAAGAAGGCCCTGGGATAAGGCAGCAGACTGTCAGGAAGCCCAGGGATGCCTGTTGCTGAAGGCCGGGATTGGGGGTAGGAAATGCTCTTCCTGAAATGGGCTCCCAGTAGTAATGGGGATGGAAAATCCTGAAATAACAGATCTCAATTGGAGGCCGTCAACTGTCAGGAGGAAGGAGGGTGCAATGATGGAAATAATTAAAGAAGTCACAATGCCAGCTGGGGACCTCAGCCATACAAAGGTATGCCCATGGCTCATAGAACAAAGGAGTCAAAGATCCAAAAGAAATGGAAACTCAACCCGGATACTGCTAGAGTTAAGTAATTACAGCAAACAAAGACAAAAGGCAAGGATGGATGACCTGGAGGCTGAAAGGAGTCACCCCAGGAAATAACTGAGCTCCTTTGCCCAGCTTTGAGAACTGAGCCACATCTCAGTCCCAGAGTCCATTACTAAAAGGAGAGCCCAGAGGCCACAGTGGGCTCCTTCAACCCCACAGCAACTGCAATGACTCCTTCAGACTCCCTCACAGAGCTACATGGGCATTCACTCTGGTAAGTGTACACCATGAAACAGTAAATACCCAGACACTCCTAGTGAACAGTGCGTGGTCTGACCTTCTCCCAGGGACCTGAAGCATTTACTTGCTCCCCTATTACTCATGAGGTGCATTTAGGGCAAAGTAACAGACGGACACCTGTGTCAGGTCCAGCTTAGATGGATGTGCTGGGTTCATTCGATGATAATTTCACATTTCCTGGATTTGTACCAGGAATGGATAGTGTTTGTAGTTAATGTAGTAACTATTGTAGGTTGTGCTGGTCATATGACCTCCCCTGTCACTATTCAACTCTGCTCTTGTAGCTGGGATGCAGCCATACACACTCTCATAAGGGGTGTTGCTGGACCCACCAATATGGCTATTTGACCCTGGAGTCCCTAAGATCCCAGAGGGATGTGTGGTTGGAAAAGGTGCTATGTGGATTTCATGGCAATTGCCAACCGCAGAATCACAACAGGGTCCCCTAGTGCTCAGAAGCAAGGCTGTGCCACTCACAGCAGCAAAATCCCCTCACTTAAAAGTGGCTCCAGGTATGGTCCTGGGTCCTGGTGGAGATGGGCCTCCAGCTATGGGAGGGTAGTGACCACACAGCCTCAGAGCTGCCCCATCACAGGGTGTGCTCCTCACCCTTTAGGTCATTAGGAAGATAGGCCCGGCAGTGAGAAGATGCAGGTGGGTCTCCTGAGATAGGCCAGAGCAGGGCCACAGGGAACCAAGAAACTGCATAAGCAGTTGGCCCCGGTCCCCAGGACACCACATGGGTGCACCCCTCACCCTCAGCTCACACCTGAGGCTTCAGGGAGGGTCCCTGATGGCCCCAAGGGACCGATGATGCCACCCAGCAGCAAGGGAGGGGGGCATTCACCCCAAACCATAGAACCTCCACTCACACCCATCACATCCACACGACCCAGAAGCCACAGGCAGGGTCGGACACACCTGTGACTCTTCAGCTTACACCACTTGGAGATGACACCCTAGGGGAGTGGGGCAGCAATTGCCAGGATACAGCATGTGCCTTCACCTGGGGTCAGCGACCTAGGATGGTGTCCACATCTGGTCTCCCTTTTATTTGCAGGTTGCCATTGCCTGCTGTTTCTCTACAAAGGGACAGGACTTGACACACAGAGTACCCATGGCCAGCAAGGACCAAAGTGCCTTCAGCCTATCCTTTCTAGAAAGGGTTTGCTGACTCCTGTCTGCATAGTGACTGTTCTATATAACCCTATCTCCCCAGTAGGAAGAACAGGGTGGTCTGGGACCCAAGGGAAGTAGTGGGTGCCTCTACTCATGGGCGCTCCCAGTCATCCTGGGGGAAATGGTCCTTCCCATCCCCTCTGCACTAAGTTCTGTGGAAAGCGTGGGGTGTGTTTGCTGGGGTGTGTCCTCAGGCAAAAGGGGAGAAGGTGCTAGTTGGTGGGGTAGGTGCCAAGGGCTCCTTCATGGATGGGGAGGTGAGGGAGGCCTGTGTGGTGACTGCGGTGAGCTGAGACGGAGAGTGAAAGGGTGCAACCTGGGTGGTGAAAGAGAATGCTGAGGGGAGGTGTAGGAAGTGTCTGGTGAGCTCCTGGGTGCAGGTGAGTGTCTGCAGCAAAGTTCAGGGGGAAGTTCCAGGGCAGGAAGCCCTGGAGGTGCTGGAAGGTTTGTGTGGTGAAGAGCAGGTCAGAGCAGAGCAGGGCTGTGGCTGGTGGGGGAGTCTGTGATTGCTTCCCTGTGGAACTCCCCTTCACCCCTTTCCTGACCCCAGCTACGGTTCGGGGATCTGGTTTCTCTTTCCCTAGGGCGAGTGGGGCTGCGGGTCTGCACCAGGGAGGGTCTGCACCAGGGATCCCCGCCCCACCTTGCCCTCTGTAGCCCTTTGGCCCCTCCACTCTCCTGGGATTCCTTTCCAGCCTTCTTTGACGCTCCCCCTGGCCTGCGGGGCTAGCAGCAGCTGCAGCAAGCCGACTCGGTGGCAAGGAGCCCCGGAGAGGAACTGAGCGCCTTCAGCCGGGCATGTTCAGGGAGATAGCGACCTTCGGACAGATTGCAATGTTCCGGGAGGCCGCAATGCTCGAGGCGATCGCGATGTTCCGGGTGATCGCGATGTTCCGGGAGACCGCGATGTTCGCGGATATCGCGATGTTAGGGGTAACCGCGATGTTAGGGGAAACTGAGGTGTTCCGGGGAACCGCGATGTTCGGGGAGATCGCGCTGGTCCATCCAGCAGCCTCCTGGCCTACAGGGCAAGGAGCAGCCACAGGAAGTGGACCCGGAGGAAAGGAGCCGCGGAGGAGAACTGAGTGTCTTCAGCCGGGCATGTTCGGGGAGATCGCGATGTTCGGGGAGACCGCGATGTTCGGGAAAACCGCTATGTCTGCGGTGGCAGCGATGTTCGGGGAGACCGCGATGTTCGGGGAGACCGCGGTGTTCGGCGAGACCGGGATGTCTGGGGAGACCGCGATGTTCGGGGCGACGGCGATGTTCGGGGCGACCTCGCTATTCGCGGAGATCGCAAAGTTCGGGGAGACCGCGATGTTCGGGGCGACGGCGATGTTCGGGGGGACCTCGATTTTCGCGGAGATCGGAAAGTTCGGGAAGACGGCGATGTTCGGGGCGACGCCGATGTTCGGGGGGAACTCGATTTTCGCGGAGATCCCAAAGTTCGGGGAGACGGCGATGTTCGATGTTCGGGGAAACCGCGACGTTCGGGAAAACTGCGACTTTGGGGAAGATCGCGCCAGTCCATCCAAAAGCTTCCTGGCCTGCGGGGCAAGCAGCAGCCGCAGGAATCGGACCCGGCGGAAAGGAGCGGCGGAGGGGAACTGAGTGCCTTCAGCCGGGCATGTTAGGGGAGATCGAGATGTTTGGGGAGATGGCAATGTTGGGAGATCGCGATTTTCGGGGAGACCAAAATGTTCCGGGAGATCGCATTGTTCGGGGAGATGGCGATGTTCGGGGGGACCGCCATATTTGGGGGGATCGCGATGTTCGGGAGGACAGCGATGTTCGGGGAAACCGGGATGTTCGGGGGAACCGCGATGTGCGGGGAGACAGCGATATTCGGGGAGATCGCGATGTGCGGGGAAATCGGGATGTTCGGGGAGACAGCGATATTCGGGGAGATCGCTATGTGCAGGGGAACCGGGATGTTCGGGGAGACAGCGATGTTTGGGGAAATCGCGTTGTTCGAGGAGATGGCGATGTTCGGGGAGACCGGGATGTTCGGGCGGATCGCGATGTTCGGATAGAACGCGATGTTCAGGGAGATCGCTCCGGTCCTTCCAGAAGCTTCCTGAGGCAAGCAGAAGCCTCAGGAAGCCGACCCGGCGGAAAGGAGCCGCGGAGGGGAACTTAGTGCCTTCAGTCGGGCATGTTCTGGGGGATAGTGATGTCCTGGGAGATCTGAACGTTTGGGGAGACCGCGATGTATGGGAGATCGCGCCGGTCCATCCAGAAAGTTCCTGGCCTGCGGGGCAAGCAGCAGCCGCAGGAATCGAACCCCGCGGAAAGGAGCCGCGGAGGGGAACTGAGTGCCTTCAGCCGGGCATGTTCGGGGAGACCGAGATATTCGGGGAGATCGCGTTGTTCGGGGAGATGGCGATGTTCGGGGGGACAGCGATGTTCGGGGGCATCGCAACGTTCGGGAAGACCTCGATGTTCGGGGTGATCGCGATGTTCGGGGAGGCCGCGATGTTTGGGGGGGCCGCGATGTTCGGGGGGACTGCGATGTTCGAGGAGACAGCGATGTTCGGGGAGATCGCGCCGGCGCATCCAGAAGCCTCCTGGCCTGCGGGGCAAGCAGCAGCCGCAGGAATTGGGCCGGGCGGAAAGGAGCCGCGGAGGGGAACTGAGTGGCTTCAGACAGGCATGTTCGGGGAGATCGCGATATTCCGGGAGACAGCGATGTTCGGGGAGACGGCGATGTTCGGGGAGACGGCGATGTTCCGGGGGATCGCGATGTTCCGGGAGACAGCGATGTTCGGGGAGACAGCGATGTTCGGGGAGACCGGGATGTTCGGGGAGATCGCGCCGGTCCTTCCAGAAGCCTCCTGGCCTGCGAGGCAAGCAGAAGCCGCAGGAAGCAGACCCGGCGGAAAGGAGCCGCGGTGCGGAACTGAGTGCCTTTAGCAGGGCACATTAGGGGAGATCGAGATGTTCGGGGAGACCGCGACTATCGGGGAAACCGCGATGATCGGGAGATCGCGACGTTCGGGGAGATCGCGACGTTCGGGGAGACCGCGACGTTCGGGGAGATCGCGCGGGTGCATCCATAAGCTTCCTCGCCTGCGGAGCAAGCAGCAGGAGTGGGACCCGGCTGAAAGGAGCCGCGGAGGAGAACTGAGTGCCTTTAGCCGGGCATGTTCGGGGAGATCGAGACGGTCCGGGAGATGGCAATGTTCGGGGAGACCGCGATGTTTGGGGAGATCGCACCGGTCCTTCCAGAAGCTTCCTGGCCTGCCAGGCAAGCATCAGCCGCAGGAAGCCGGCCCGGCGGAAAGGAGCCACAGTGGGGAACTAAGTGTCTTCAGCTGGGTATGTTCGGGGAGTTCGCGATATTCGGGAAGATCGCGATGTTCGGGGAGACAGTGATGTTCGGTGGAACCTCGATGTTCCGAGGGACCGCGATGTTCGGAGGGACCGCGACGTTTGGGGAAACAGAGATGTTCGGGGAACCAGGATGTTCGGGGGGACCGCCATGTTCGGGGAGACCGCGATATTTGGGCAGACCGCGATGTTCGGGGAGATCGCGCCAGTCCTTCCAGAAGCCTCTCCTCCTCTGAAACCCGCTGCAGTCCACAGCCCACCAGGTTTGGCCCCCGCCCCGCTTAGGCTCCATCCCCGAACTCACCGGCCCGCCCTGCCCCGGACCAGCCGAACAGCAGGTGCAGAAAGGAGAGGCACAGAAGGAACTCAGTGCTGGCAGTCACTGCCATGGCAGACCTGGAGCGCAGGGGCAGGAGGCGCGGTCCACGTGGAGTCCGGCTGACGAATCGCTTCCGAGCTCCCAGGCCTGCTAATTATAAAAGCCGCCCGGCCCCGCCCCTCTTCGCGGCACCCCGCCCCGGGGCGGGCTGGGATCCACTGGGCGGGATCCTAGCCTGCCCTTATTAGGGATGCTCCACCCCGTCACGCTGTCATCTGGCAGCCGCCTGGCTGATGAAACTTTCCCCTCCAACCCGACCCCGCGGCTTGGTGGCGGCTTGCACAGGCCCCGAGCGGGCCAGGACGCGGTTCCTTCCATGGCCCCATCACCTAATTTTTCAACACAGCATTTCTCATTACCACAATGTAAACACGCACAGGAAGGTGAAGAAACTTGCACAGGACTACTCAGTGGCTGCGGTGTCTCCCCGTCACCGCCTGCGCCAGCAACACCTGCCCTCCCTCCGCCAGTGTCGCGGTGCCCCCGCCCCTCTCCGTTCAGGGCGCAGCCGCTTCCCCAGTCCGGAGCGGACCTTGTTTGCCTGTCCACTAAAAGCATAAGGTCTTTGAGTATATTCTATATCCCTTCATGACTTCCGGAAAAAAAAAAAAGAAAGCCCTGGAGGCCTACAGTGATCAATCATCATGTGATCAATTGTGTTTCCATGGAGAGCAGAAGCCGAGGGTGGGGGTCTACGCATGCCTGGGGCTCACTTTGCCACACACCTTCTCGGTCCAACCACACTCAAATCCATGGCTGCATCCGCACCTCGGTTCAGTCCCTGGATGGTCACTGCAGCCATCCTTAAAGGGGCAACCCGAATGCATCCTCGTCTCAGTCATGAAGCCATCTAGATCTGTGGGCAGAAGCCAGAGGGAGGTGGGGAGCCCGTGGCCCTTGGCCTCAAGGGAGGGCTTAGCCTTGGGTGAAGACTGGGCAGAGGCCCTGAGTCCCACTCTGTCCCCAGTCACTCAGCCGGTTCCGCCATTGAATGAGAAGAATAGGCACAGACCTCCCACTCACACAGTCTTCATGTGGGGAGAACTTCACCTGGTGACCATCAATCCCCAGAGTCCTGAGGATATGGGAAAGGGGAGGAGGCCTGGACCAAGCCCAGGACCTGTCTATGCTTCAGGACAGGGACATGGGATGGCAGCCATCTCTGTGATTGAGCAGGGACACAAGAGCCAAAAGGTTCTGGCCTGAAGCACTAGAGCCTCTGTCCAGGAGGGGCCTTGTGAAGGGTAGTCTGGAGGACAACAGACACATGGGGGTGGGCAGTTCTCAGATTTGGGAGGGGCATAGCTTGGTGGGTCCAGGAATCTGTGTGTGAGAAGAGCCTCCCATGTACAGGGCTGAGGGCAGGAGCCCAGGTTACTCCTGGGAGGAGGCCACTGGGAAGGCCCCGGCAGCCCCACCCCTGAGGCTGGGTGACCTGGGCCAGTGACTGGGGGAACAGGATGAAAGCAGGGGAGACTGGCAGGAGAGCCCCAAGCAGGACAGCCAGATGACAGGAGGAGGGGCCTCTCTGCACACCTGGGCCCTCGTGCCTCACCCCTGCTGCAGGCATCTGGCCACCAGACTCAGGTCTGCCCACGATGGGGATAGAAGTGGCTCAAAAGTGACTGTAATGGCTGTGATCTAGAGGTCTTGCATTCAGACGTGGAAGTCAGCTGATATTGTGGCTGAATATTCCTGTGCAAGGTTCTTCAGCTTTCTGGGCATGGATGTCCACATGTGGAAAAATGACAAATGCTATGAACACAGATGAAATGAGCAGATTCTACAAGGAACCCTGTCCTTGCACATGCTAAGCACCCAGGGCAGGTCTCCTATTTCAGTTGTGAGCCCTGCTGCCCTCCCTGAAGTCAGCAAATGCCAGGCCCACCCTGAGGAGAGCTGGAGCTCTGAGCCCAGGCCGTGGCCTCTTCATGGCCCTGAGTGTGCTGTGAGGGGGTGGAAATGAAAGCAAGACCCACCATCAGGACTCAGGTGTGTTTTTGAGACCCACAGAGGATGATTTTTCTCTCCATCACCTGGTGAGCCTGACCTGATTTAAGGGTGGTTGGAGGCTGAGTGAACCAGTGAATGAATGAGAGAGTTGTGGGAGTGAATGGGGCTCAGAGGAATAGCACAGGTGCAGAGGGGAGTTGGAGGGGCCCGAAGGTGGCAGCGTCGAGGTTGGAGATCTCATGATTGGCACAAGTTGGTAATACTTTTTTGCCTTTTTTTTTTTTCTTGAGACAGAGTCTCACTCTGTCGCCCAGGCTGGAGTGCAGTGGGATGATCTCAGTTCAGTGCAACTGCCGCCTCCCAGGTTGAAGCGATTCTTTTGACTCAGCCTTCCGAATAGCTGGGATTACAGGCATCTGCCATTGTGCCCGACTAATTTTTGCAGTTTTGGTAGAGACAAGGTCTCACCATGTTGGCCAGGCTAGTCTCGAACTCCTGGCCTCAGGTGATCCACCTGCCTCGGCCGCCCAAAGTGCTGGGATTACAGGCGTGTGAGCCACTGCAACTGGCCACAACTTGGAAATTTGAATGCCCACCTAGGTGTCCACAAAG
The DNA here is from genome assembly GCF_009764315.1 of Trachypithecus francoisi. Taxonomy (NCBI): domain Eukaryota; kingdom Metazoa; phylum Chordata; class Mammalia; order Primates; family Cercopithecidae; genus Trachypithecus; species Trachypithecus francoisi. Next base: position 65,560,038 of record NW_022681460.1, read on the forward strand.
ATTTTCCAAGGAAGAGTAACTTTGGTTTTCAACCAGTCTGGGGGTGCTTCATCAGGATAGAATCTTCTAGAAAACATAGTGTGATGATGGACAGCAAACTGCTGTCTTCATCTGGTTTGATTGAACCTAGAGTGCACCAGGGCCAAAAGAATCTTGCCTTTTTTTTTTGTTTTTTTTTGAGATGGAGTCTCACACTGTTGCAGGGGCTGGTGTACAGTTGCGCAATGTCAAGTTGCTATACTCTCCACCTCCCAGGTTCAAGCGATTCTCCTGCCTCAGCCTCCCAAGTAGCTAGGATTACAGGCGCCTGCCAACACACCTGGCTACTTTTTTTTGTATTTTTAGTAGAGACAGGGTTTCACTATGTTGGCCAGGCTGGTCTTGAACTCCTGACCCCATGATCCACTCGCCTTGGACTTCCAAAGTGCTGGGATTACAAGCATAAGCTACAGTGCCCAGCCGAAAATCTGTGTTTTAAACAAAGAAGGAACGAGTCTGAGAGCGGAAATGGAAATGGGAAAAGATAAGGAGGCCAGGAGGAAAGAGAAGGAGAAAAGAAGGGTTGGGGTCTGAGAGGGAGCAAGAATCCAAGCATTTCCGGACCCATGGCCTGGAGTTGCAAGTGGGCGGGGCGGGGGCCACTGGAGCTGTGACAGCCTTGAGGGCTGTGGTGACTCACACAGGGGCCCTCCGCTTCCTCCAGGCTTGTCACACCCTGGGCTCCAGGTCCCTAGTGGCACAGTTGCTGGTGCAGAGCTGGGTGTCTGCCTCCAGCTCTACTCCTGCTACCAGGCTGTTCCGGAGTGGGTCGGGTCAGTGAGTTCCAGGCTGGACCCTAAGCAGGGGTCCTGGGCCAACATAGGAAGTCTTGGACTGCAGGGGTGCGGGGGGTCAGGAGGAGGGCAGGCTTCTGGAAGTTTCTGAAGGTCTCCCTGGGATTTAATGTGGCATTGCCAGCTAAAGCCAGCTTGGCCTGGGGAGAGAGATGTGAGACTGATGAAAAGTGTGCAGTCTGATTTAAAGCCAAATCCTGAGCCCTTTCCAAGGACAATAAACTATATTGTAGTGGCTAAAACAAACAAACAAACAAACAAACAAAGTAGCCTTTCTTGACAGATACAGAACCTATCATTTTTAAACTTTACATTTAACATTGTCTTTTGAAGATAGTGTATATTATTTGATATTTTAAAATCCAACCTGGGAGTTTCAGTAATTTATGTGATGAGCTTAGTAATTCACCTTTACTGTAATTATTACTGTTTCGGATTTAGCTATGCCATCATTTTGTTTGTTTGTTTTAAGATACGGGATCTTCCTCTGTTGGCTGGAGTGCAGCGGCATGATCATAGCTAGCTGCAGCCTCTAACTCCTGGGCTCAGGCCATCTTACTGCCTCAGCCTCCAAGTAGCCAGGACTACAAGCATGCGCCACCCACTGGGCTAATTTTCTATATTTGTTTGTAGAGATGGGGTCTGCCTATATTGCCCAGGCTAGACTTGAACTCCCAAGCTCAAGCGATCCTCCCACCTCAGCCTCCAAAAGTGCAGGGATTACAGGCATGAGCCACTGTGCCTAGTCCACGTGTATTTATTGTGTTTTTTATTGCTGGTATTTCCCCCTCCATACCTGTGTTCCATTTAGTATACTGAGGTTTTCTTTGATTGGTTAAAAGTTATATATTCTAGTTTTCTTCTCAGGGTGGCCGCCCTTAACCTATGACTCATACTAACATCTGTCACATTTATTGGTATTAATGGTTTTGTTTTATTCCTAATTTTAGAAGTATCAGCATATTTTCCTATTCCTTTTGCGTGCCACCTCCAGCCCCATTTTCCTGATATCTTTCCTAGCTGTAATTCTCAGTTACTCTTAGCTACACTTCCTTGTTTCTGTGATCCTAACTTCACATTTCCCTTGTTGTGAGATAACAGTAATCTGGAACAGATTCTTTGGTCACTCGTCCTCCTCGGTTCTCTTGTGGCATCTCCTGTGTTTCTCTTGCTATTGAGGTACCTTCCTCTAAACTATTTCCAGCTTGGATCTTTAGGAGGCAAATATTCTTCAGGTTTTCTGTTTTGAATAATTCTGATACATGATGGGCAGGATTCGGCAACTGCCCCCTCAAGTTTCCTGTACCTTTTCTAGAACAATATGTTCTAGAAAACACTGATGATAGGAGAACTAGCTGCTGTCAGCCTGTTTGTTGAGCCTGGAGCATACCAGGGGCAGGAAAATCCAGTATTTTAAGCAAAGAAGAAATGTGTATGAAAGTGGACATGGAAATGGGAAAGGAAAGGGGGCCAGGAAGAAGGGGATGGAGAGAATAAGGGCTGAGGACCTAGGGAAACCAGCTGCTCCTAGTCTAGGCACCGCTAGTCTAGGTACTGTGAGTCTAGGCACCGCTAGTCTAGGCTCTGCACAGTCATAATTAAAGCTACTAATCAATTGACCTTAAAATAGAGAGATTTTCCTGGATTCTCTGATTGGGTCCACTGCCATCACATGAGATCTAAAAAGCAGAGAATTTTCTCAGGCTGGAGCCAAGAAAGATGCGTCCGATGTCAGAGATATTCTAAGCGTGAGAAGGATTCCATGTACCGTTGCTGGCTCTGAGCTGTGGGGGCCGTGAGCAAGACTGCAGAGGGGCCTCTAGGAGTTAGGGAAGGGCTGCAGCTGACAGCTAGTAGGGAAGTTAGGACCTCAGTCCCACAGGTCCAAGGACTGGATTCTGCCAGCAACCTGAGTGCACTTGGAAGCAGATGTGTCCCAGAATCTCCCAATCAGAGCCCAGCAGGGGGATACCTTGATTTTGACCTTGAGGACTGGGAGCAGAGAAACCAATCAAGCCGTCTCAGGCTTGTGACCTAGAGGACTGTGAAATAATAAAGATGTATTGATTTAAGCAGGTAAGTATGTGGCAATTTGTTATGACTGCAACAGAAAAGATACCTTCCTATTTAAATGAGAATTTGACTGGATATAAAATTCTAGGCTCAAATTTTCCTTCATATTTTAGAAATAATACTCCGTTGTTATCTTGCAACCAGGGTTGCTGTTGTGTAGTCTGTTGGCCAAGTGTTTCCTTCTTCCTTCCATTGTTTCTCTGGAGTAAGTTGGGAAAGGGAGCCAGAAGCCTGAGCTTCTTTCCTGTCTTCATCCAGTGAATTTGTACCATTCCAGGCTGTTAATCACAGTCTCAAGGAGGTAGAGAATAGTTTCTACTTTAACCTACCTGTTCACAGATGCACTTGGAGATCAGACAAGCTTACTGTTTTTCTCTTATTCGACTAGTGCTAGTCTTCTCTCCTCCTATTTTATAAATATTAAACTTATTGAGATGTAATTTACAGACAATACTTCTTTGTGAACATAGGAGCTTAAAGTCTCTTACCTTTGGGAGTTTATTGAAACACGTAGGCGTTTGCTCATATTATAAGGCATGTTCCCCAGTTATAAACATTAAACAGATGAATGATGTTACTTCAGTCATGTATCATCTTACCAACCTGTCAATTCTGTAGAAAATCACGTTTCTAGCATTACTTGCTTCAGGTTTTCAGAAGAGAAAAACAACGTTTTCACTGAACATTGGCTTTTAGACAAAATAAATGCTAGAATTATGTTAAATTCATTTACTTCCTATCATTTCTATATTTTATAGATTTCATAAAATTGGCCCACAGTCTTAAATTTATTATAATTATGATGGATATATTAGTAAAATACTCCATCCCTTTCAGTTTATTGGAAGCACTAATGAATTATAGGCTTAAACAATAAATAGCACATCGTAGAACAGTAGTACTGTTTAAAAACTGAACTCAGTTGAATTAATCAGACATGACAAGATATTTTTATGATTTTAACAGAAGCTTAATGAACAATGTTGAATAGATTTAAACACTTTTTAAATAATATATCTAAATGGTGTGAATTATGGTAACACTGCCTTTGAGAAGAAATCATGAATTTTGGATTTAACATATAGGATGGCACCCTAGGAAAACGTTAAAAAGTCAGGAGAATTGTACCTTTAAGAGTGGAATTGACGAATGAAAATATACATTACCAGAGTCACCTCCTGGGATGCCTAGACATTTACTTATGATGCGAGCATTTTCCTGCCTAGAAACAGCAAAACTGACTGTTTAGCTCTAAGTGGCAGGCCCCACAGGCCATAGCAACAACAGAGTAAGAAAACCAGGAAAATGTTTTGCTCAATGGTTTTTTTTTTTTCATTTTTTTAAAAGCCATTGAAACATAGTAAGCATAGTTATTTTTAAATCCCTCCCTGATAATTCTAATTTTTTGTTGTTTTTTCTTTCTTTCTTTCTTCCCTTTTTTTTTTTTTTCTTTTTTCAAACAGAGTCTCACTCAATGGCCAGGACTGAAATGCAGTGGCATGATCTCGGCTCACTGAAACTTCCATTTCCCGGATTCAATCGATTCTCATGCCTCAGCCTCCTGAGTAACTGGGACTATAGCCGTGAACCACCAGACCCAGCTAATTTTCGTATTTTTAGTACAGAAGGGGTTTCACCATGTTGGTCAGGATGGTCTCAAACTCCCGACCACAGGTGATCCACCCGCCTGGGGCTCCCAAAGTGCTGGGATTACAGGGGTGAGCCACCGCACCCGGCAAGATAATTCTAAAATCTAAAGCTGCAAAGTCTAACCCAGCAGTTACTAGCTACGTGAGGCTATTGAGAGCTTGCAATACAACTAGTTTAAATTGAGAAGTACTGTCAGTATACGGTGCACACCAAACTTCAAAGGTTTAGTATAAAAATGTCAAATGTCTCATTATTCATTTTTCCATTGATGACATGTTGAAATAATAATTGTGGTTAAAAAAATTTAGTTAAAACATATTGAGTTAAAAATGTTGTAAAAATATATTTCCCCTGTTTCTTTTTATTTTTTCAATGTGCTCACTAGAATATTTAAAATTCCCTGTGTGGCTCACACTTGTGGCTTGCATTATATTTCTATCAGAGTACTGATCTAGAGGTTCCATGTATTTTCTGTCTCTGTTGCACATTTCAGCTGGTTCTTGTTGTTGCTATCTTACTTCCCTATGTGGTTGGTTATCTTTGTCTACATTCTGGATACAGTGTTTTAAAAATTGCTGTTGACAGAATATAAAGTGTAGGATGGACTGGGCATAGTGGCAACCGGGGCGAGTCATTCTGCCAGGCTTGGGAACTGTGCTACTCAGGAAACTTTTCTCATCACCGATCCCAATCCTGTCCCAGATGGGAGAAGCAGTGAGTGCTGTGCCTAGGCTCCCTGCCTTCCCAGTGCTCCCAGCATCACACCAGCTCCTCCCCAGTTGCTGTGGGGTCCCGACTCTCCATGTTCACCATACTCCCAAAATTGGCTTCCCATCTGGGTGATGATGCTGCCCACCAAGCATCATCTCAGCCCCTCCAGGGTCACTGCCTGACCAGGTGGGGGTTGGGTGAAGAGGCAGAGATCAAGACAAGACACCTGGTCCAGTTTGACTTTAGGTTCATCTCTGAAACGCGACTGCATTCCACATCCTGTTCCTCCGGCAACCTCAGCTGGGAGGATGTGTAGGACTGTGTAGAATCTTGGTAGGTGATGACCAATTCCTGCAACCATGGCTTTTCAGCTACATTGATTTTTCCTAAAACGGACAAACAGACTGGCAACAAGTTATGGAAATACTGTTTTCCTTACTAACAATAGAGATGTGTACATGTATCAATGATGGTTTTTAAAACAAGTATAAGCCCATAGGCACTCTGCTGAATGCAGATTCTATCTCAAACTAACACACTTTCAAGATCTTCCAATACCTGCACATATAGATTGTTTTCCTTTTTATCTCTGCAAGACATTACACAGAATGACTGCATCACAACAAATGTAACCAGTGTCTGTGTATGAAGATCCAGATGGTCTCCAGTCAGTTACTTTTACAGACACGAAATGCTGCAGAAACTGTGTTTCCATGAATCTCAATTTAATTGTGTAGAATAGATTTCCAGACACAGAATTGCTGTGCAAATTAATGCACCTTTAAAGCGTCTCATGTCTCGGGATGGCAATGCTGGCGACACTCTCTTCTGTGACTGTGAAGACCCAGCTTGGGCAGAGGATGGTGAAACATTCACTATAAAGGGAGGGGAAACTGAAGGACAGGGTGACAGGTTTCATCAAGAGTAAAAAATATCCAAGTCTGAATTAAGAATATCTATGCATATGCGTTTGAAATGGCATAAAGACTCCCTGGAAAGATTCAAAGAATCCAATAATGTCTTATTCCGGGCTGTGGCTAAGGAGAGTGGACCCAAGCAGGGGCGGGGGAGCCTTTCCCACATGACTTTTCATGGTTTTGATCCTGAAACAGGTGAAAATATGTAGGTGAAGAAGTAAGAGAGAGTGGGGCCAGGAGCCCCAGGGAGGGTCACCGGATGGGCTCGCCTGATCTGTTGTGTGCCCCGAGGGTCCTGGGACAGGGGGGACCTGCGGGGCTGCCTCAGTGAGGAGGCACTGGTTCTAGATATCTACCAAACGGTGTTGTCACAGGGGAGATATTATAGGCGATTGCAGATTTCAACCACAGATGACTTTGGGGGAAAGTTCCGCTCCTGGGAGTTTCAGTTTCCGCCCCTCCGCGTCCTCTCTGGCTTCTGCGGGCTCCACCCAGGGCGTCTGCTTCGACCGAGCCCCAGACCCAGGTCTTGCCCTGTGGAGACCCCAGATTGGGTGCCCCGCTGCCGGCCGATATCCCCGGGCCTCCGGGTCCACAGTGTCCAGAAAAAAACGGCCTTTCAAAGACCTGGGATGACTCGCTGGTCGCGGCAACGGACCCGCGGTTCCCGTGTCAGAAGAATCAAGGAAATGCGGGGCCTGGTGGGGTGAGGAGCACGAGGTTCCTGCTTCATCCTTGCCAGGACTTTGTCACCGGCTCAGTGTGTAGACCTCACCGTCCCGCTCGAATCCGTGGGGCTCCGACAGTGTGGGCCCCGCGAGGACCCCCATCCTCCTTGCCCTGGGGCTACTACTAGGTCCGGAAGGGGCGTCAAGTTGTCGCCTCCTGGATCCCGCCGCTCTCAGTCCAGGGCTCCTGGTTTATACGCTGGGATGGGGGCCCGGAGCATGGATGTCATGGGGCAGAGAAAACCTCGGGATGGTTGGAAATGAAGGATGGGAGGGAGAACCAGAGAAAGGGAGAGGAAGGAAGCAGGTAGGGCCTGAGAATAAAGAGAAACCTCTGCCAGGAAAATGGGAAGAGGATGACACACGCATAGCCCCACACTCCACCAACTCTCCCTCTCCTGCTCTCTGCCTTGTAAGGAACGCAGGCCCCACCCCCTCCAGCCTCACTGTGTTTGGGGTCATCCATTCCAGCGGGGTGAGGCGTCCCCTTGTGAGTGCGGTTGGCATTTCCCTGAGGGCTGTGGACACTGAGCACCTTTTCCTGGGTTCACTGCCATTTGCATTCTTCTTCTGATGCCAGTGGGCAAGGGGAGGTCCCCAAACGCGGGTGGGACCGCGACCCCAGCCGGTGCGGGGCTCTTGGCAGCGCATGGGGGAAGTGAATTCGAAGACCAGTAGGAAAATAGAGAAAGGATGGAGATTTATTGTAAAAGGAAAAGTAAATACTCAAATAAAGGGAGTGCAGGGGAACTCAAGAGAGAGGCAGGGGCAAGGGGGCTTGGGGCTGCCACCTTTCTGGGTTTCTTCAACCAAGGGGTGGAATACTCATGAAAATTCCTGGTTTTCTTAGTACTCTGGTGCCTCGAATTTTTATACCAAATATGAGTATTCTCAGAACTGCTAGGGAGCTTACTAGTATGTTAATCAGCATGTAATGAGATCCTACGTGAAATCTGGGTCAAATCCAGGGCCATGTTGGGTCCACTCATTCTTAGCTTGGTCCACACGCTGTTTTTCAGCAACTTATCAGCCCACAGCCGCTGCAGATATTTCAACAGATTCCTTTTGCTCGTCACCTGAAACTGCTGCCTAAAATTTTCTGTTCTTTTGAGACCACTGTGTAGTTTACCTGTCTCACATTGGAATGTCTATTCAAATTCCTTGCATATATTTAAATTGGCTTACTTCGCTTTATAATATTGAGTTGCAAGAGTTCTTGATATATTCAGAATAACAGTACCGTACCAGATATATGATTTTCAATTATTTTCTCTCATTCTGGAAGTTTTTTTTTTTCTTTACCTTCTAAATGGAGTCGTTTTTGAAGCACAAACGTTTTACATTTGTATGAAATGAAATTAAACTACCTTTTATTGTGCTATTTGTGCTACTGGCTACACGGAAGGAGGGGTGGGCAGGAAGCCCCCTGGAGACCCTGTCTCCCTCCACAGCAACTCAACCAGAAAATCCATTCACCATTCATACAGGCATGTTATCACACACACACACGCACACACACAGAGACATGCAGGCACTGTCTCTCACACACACTCACACCACGCAGGCACACACACACACACAAATGCATGCAGAAATACAGACACAGCCATGCACATACATGGACACACACAAAAACACACAGAAACACACGGGAGAAACTGCGTGTCATCTTGAGAGTTGTCATGTCGGGCCCATCCTGCCCACGCACGTTTCACCTCAGGGGCTGTCTCCCAGCTCATGAAGGAGTTCTGAAGCCCTCAAGCAGGCAGTCACTGTGTGATCTGAAACACTCAGACAGCTCCTCACTCTGACCTATCTTCCTGGTCCCCCCGAGATGAAGTAGCGTCCTGTTGGTTTTCACTGTAGCAGAAGAGAATTCTCCCCCCAGGGCAGAACTGCTGGGCCACCAGAGAGCACCCCTCTGCTCTTTGCCCTCAGGGCATCTTGATCTGCAGGGCGGAAGGAACTGCCCCAATCCTCAGAAATGAACTCTTTATGGATTCCTCTTCCACCATGATGTCAACGTCTCTTTTGTTTTCTCTGTAGCCCTTGGCTGTGGATCCCAAGCTTGTGCCAAGGAGCTCAGGGCACAAACTCGCTGTGAGCAAACCCTCCGGACTTACTGAAATATTTGCAAGATGAGCAGTGCCATCTGCTGGACAACACTAGAAAGTACCAGTCCAAGGTATTTTCTAGTTTCAACATCAGACTATGCACCGTTACAGGTTACAGGTGTGCACCATCACGCCTGGCTGATTTTTGTATTTTTAGTAGAGACGGAGTTTCACCATGTTGGTCAGACTGTTCTCAAACTCCTGACCTCATGATCTTCCCACCGCAGCTTCCCAAAAAGCATTTTTTCATGTTTGCTGGCCACTTGCAGGTCTTCTTTTGAAAAGTGTCTGTTCACATTCTTTGCTTATTTTTTACTTGGGATTTTGTTCTTACTTGTTGAGTTGTTTAAGTTCCATGTAGATTCTGGATATTAGAGCTTTGCCAGATGCATAGATTGCAGATATTTCTCCCACTCTATAGGCTGTTTACTGTGTTGTTAATTTTTTTTTTTTTTTTAACTGTGGAGAAGCTCTTTAGTTTAATGAGGTCCCATTTGTGAATTTTTGTTTTTTGGTTGCAAATGCTTTTTGTGTCTTCATCATGATATCTTTGTCAGGCCCTATGTCCAAAGTGGCATTTCCTAGCTTATCTTCCAGGATTTTTATAGTTTTAGGACTTACATTTAAACCTTTAATTCACGTCGAGTTATTTTACATATATGGTGAAAGGTAGAGGTTCAGTTTCATTCTTCTGCACATGGCTAGCTAGCCAGTTATCCCAGCACCATTTGTTGAATTAGGACTCTTTCCCCATTGCTTGTTTTTGTTGATTTTGCTGAAGGTTAGAAGGTGTGAAAGTTTCTTTCTGAGCTCTATTCTGTTCCACTGATCTAAGTGTCTATTTTTGTACCAGTACCATTCTGTTTTGATCACCGTAGCCTTATATTATAGTTTGATGTCAGACAATGTGATGCCTCTGGCTTTGTTCTTTTTGCTTATGATTGTTTTGGCTATTTGGGCTCTTTTTTAATTCCAGATAACTTTTAGATTAGATTTTTCTAATTCTGTGAAAAATGACATTGGTATTGATAGAGATAGTGTTGCATCTATAAATTGCTTTTGGAAGTATGGCCATTTTAACTATGTTGATTCTCCAATCCATGAGCATGAAATATTTTTCCATGTATTTGTGTTGTCTCTAATTTTTTTCAGCCATGTTTTGTAGATTATCTTTTTCCACACAGAATCTAGTAGAATCACTCATTTATTACTCCACATCATGGAGGAAAAATGAAGTAACATTAATCCTCTACTGAGTAATACAACAAAATCCCAAACTCAGTAGGTTTTTGGGAAATATAACTTTTTATTTAAATATCAGTACAGAGCAATGAATTACTAAAGGAAACTATCATTAATATACATTTTTTGTTATTAAATAATTAAACATTTTTCTTTCAAAACATGGAAGGAATCCCTGGAGGTCCGAAGTCTAACATGATTGTTTTACTGACAATATCATTTGCAAGAAAGAGATCATCATTCAAAGAAGTACTTGATTTTCCAAACAAAAGCAAAAGAAAGAAAATGTTGACATATCTTGTTTGGTCAGCCAGAACTTTAAGTGCAAAAATTCCATCAGGTAGCACCAAGAGAAAATTGCATAATATGTTAGGAATAACCACTGGTAAAATTGTTGGCAAAAGGAATCAAGGCAGTGAATGAGCTATTGGGTCCATGGTGTCATCATGATCTGCTGGAGGCCTCTGGACATACACAGTAGGTGGTGAGCAAGTCACCAGCCAGAAGGGCGAGTTTGATCGACACCTTGCTCACAGGGGCTTTTTGGTGTCATCTTTAACCTTCAGAAGGGACACAAATGTTGGTTTAACAGGCAGAGAACCCGGATCACTTTTCCAGGGTAATCTTTCCCTAGTCACTCCATGGGTCAGAGCCCCCTGCACTAAGGGACCTATTTTATTCACCTGTCTCATGTCAGGATGAGAAGATCCCAGCCACAGGGAGGGGTGGGACTCTGGGAATTCTCTTTCCCCGTCCTGCCTCCTCACCCACCTGCTCCTTGTTCAACTTCCATTCTGCCCACAGTACCTGTCACTCTAAAGGACTCTCCTCAGATGCCAGGCAGGATGAAGCAGGGTAGGATGATGAGGAGGCAGCAAAGGATGAGGGTGGTGGCCGTGGCCCTGAGCTGGGTTGTGCCTGAGGACATGGTGAGTGGTGCCGAAATGGAAACACAAAAGTGACAACCCTTGTCCAGGCCCCAAATCTGAGGAGACACCTCCTCAGTTCCTGCCACCCTAGGTCATCCCAGAAGGCAAAAGTTTTTTTCCCTCCCCCCTGGTGTGGGGCAGCCGGTGTGACAGGTCCTGGGTTAGGAAGGGAGAGGGAGTGTCCCTTGTCCTCAGGGAGCTCACACAGCTGCTGAGGGAAGCAAGGTGACAGCACACCCACACTCCTGCTGTGGTGGAAGAGGAGGTGATGCTCCAGAGTTGCGGAGGGGAGGGTCTCTGGGCTGGCGTTGGAGGTGGTTTTGATGGATTTCCAGCAGACGAGGGAAAGGAAAGGAAATGTGATTATAAAAAGAGGAAACACTAAGGAGAAATGTCTGAAAACACAGTGACACCTGCAGTTTCAAGGCTGGTGAGAAATCCACAGTGTGCGGAGCAGAAGCAAATGCAATGAGGAATAGGAGTCAGGAGGGAGAAGGGAGAGGAGGACAGGAGAGCACAGGCACGCCAGCACCCCCAGGAGGAGCGCCCCATGAGGGGGTCATTTTAACATAAACATATACACTGGGATGACTGAAACTGAACTCAAGAACTAGTTTCTTGAGATCACCGTTTCTGATCTCATTCCAGATCCCGGTTTCTTTTACAGCTGTTACCTCCTGCACTTGGCTCCAGGGTGCTGTCCATGTCCATCAGGAAGTCCCCAAGCCATCTTGTGCAGTCTCCCATTGAGATGTAACGGAAGGACATGGTCACATCCTTGTCATTCTCCCACTTTTCTTTCATCTTTCTAGCTCCAGGATGAACCATTTTCCACATTCTGTTCTCTGAGTCAAGAGGAGGAAGACCTGTCCATCGAAACTGAACTGCCAAGATCCACTGCTGTGTCCTTCGGCTTTCTGTTCACAAGACATCCTGGCCTGCAGGGTGAGGGGTTCTGCCCCCGTCAGAGAGAGATCAGCTCTGGTCTTGACAAATTTTATACCCACATCCTGTTCCCCTTACAATTTCCTGGCCTTACTCTCTCTGCCACATCTTGGCCTTGCCTCTAGACCTCTTGAGGGGTGAGATGACCCTCCTATCTTTTTTTCTTTTTTCTTTTTTTTTGAGACGGAGTCTTGTTCTGTCACCCAGGCTGGATGGAGTTCAGTGGCACAATCACTGCAAGCTCCGCCTCCCGGTTCACACCATTTTCCTGCCTCAGCCTCCCAAATAGCTGGGACTACAGGCGCCCGCCACCATGCCCAGCTAATTTTTTGTATTTTTAGTACAGATGGGTTTTCACCATGTTAACCAGGATGGTCTCGATCTCCTGACCTTGTGATCCTCTGCCTTGGCCTCCCAAAATGCTGAGATTACAGGCTTGAGCCACCACGCCCAGCCTTTTTTTTTCCTTCGAGATAAAGTCTTACTCTGTTGCCCAGGTTGGAGTGCAATGGCACCACCTTGGCTTTCTGCAGTCTCTGCCTCCTGGTTCAAGGATCCTCCTGCCTCAGTCTCCCAAGTAGCTGGGATTACAGGTGTGCACCACCACACCTAGCTAATTTTTGCATTTTTAGTAGAGACAATGTTTCACCATGTTGGTCAGGCTGGTCTCGAATTCCTGACCTTGTGATCGGCCCTCGGCCTCCCAAAGTGCTGGGATTACAGGCATGAGCCACCACGCCCAGCCCCCATTTGTATTTTTACGTGAAAACTATAAATGCCTCTAACCTACCACTGTATCTGCTCCCTCCTGTCCTGGGCCATCTGAAACTTACCCCTGGGTGTGTAATTCTCCAGCTGAATGTCAATGTCATGCTCTGTGAGCATGTCCACCACCTGTCTCAGTACTGGGTTATGTGCTTTCCAGGCCTTTGTGACATTTAGTTTCTTCCCCAGGGGACTGACGGGTGTGACTGTCTTGTTGCCACAGTCATAGTGAAGAAAAGTCTTTTTATCCACCTGGCCTTGAACCGCACACCACTGTGGTCCAGGTCTGAACTTAGGGATGATGGTGATGTCATAGCAAAGAGAGTGAGGGTCTGTGGAGAAAGGCAGGTGAGGGGTGGGTGGGGAGAGAAAGACCCCTAGTTAACCCTCCTCCACACTGTGACAATAAGAGGATGCCTCTGGCAGGCTGGGCTGGCCCAGATAGGAGTGCCCCCTCCAGAACTGTGGTGTCCACAAGTTTAAGGCGAGTGCTTGCCCCTTGCATGAGGACAAGGAGGAGGAGGAGGAGGTGGATTCTGCCTGCTGAGAAATCACATGTCCCCAGACATGTCCCACTGCCCCTCTGCCCACATTGGTCAACACATGACCTTGCTAGAGGGGTGCCAGGACTGCTAGTGGAGGAAGGGCCTGGTTGGCAGAGGATCTTCAGCAGCAGCCCATGTGGACTGTGGGAGGTGGGAGAGGGTGTGGGGGCTGCCCCTGAGGGTGCTGGTGCATGGTAGGATGGACTGAGGATGGAAACCAGTTGGATAAAGAAGAATTAATTATCATGGTCACAAGATTTAACATGTTGGCAAAGCCCCTGGTGATGGCGTGCATCTGCTATGAGGATGCTTTCCTGAAACCTTGGAAAAAAGGATGGTCCATGCAGCAAGAAATAGAAAATCTGAATATCTAAGGCAGGTAGTAGAGGGAGGGATCACAGGATCAGAGAAGTGCCCATGCCAGAGGGGTCTGAGTGTGAAAATCCAGAACAATTTCCATCCACTGTGCTCATGGGAAACCTGGAGGACTCCTGTTTACCTGGCATATAAAGAAGGCCCCATGAGAAGGCACCAGAATGGAATGAAGCTTAGGGATGCCTATTGCTGAAGACCAGGTTTGGGAGTAGGAGATGCTGTTCCAGAAATGGGCTCCCAGTAGTAATGGGATGAAAAATTCTGAAATTACAGATTCCAGGTGGAGGCTGTCAACTGTCAGGAGCAAGGAGGGTGCAATGATGGAAATGATTAGAGAAGTCACAATGCCAGCTGGGAACCTCAGTTATACAAAGTTATGCCCATGGCTCATAGAACAAAGGGGTCCAAGGTCCAAAAGAAATGGAAACCCAACCCGGATACTGCTGGATTTAAATAATTACAAGAAACAGATAAAACAAATGATGGATGACCAGGAGGCTGAAAGTAGCCAGTCCTTCAAGAACAAGGCGGCTTTGCCCAATTTGCAGAATGAAGCCACTTCTCAGACCCTGAACCCATGACTAGAAGAAGACACCAGTTTCTAGTGAGGAAGGACCCTTTAACCCGGCAACAAGTACAATGAGTCCTTGTGACCTTCTACAAAGATATTTATGGCAACTAGAGTTTGCTGTGAAGGGCAATTTTGTAAACATGTAAAGGTGTGCAGGGAATATATTCTCCATTTTAACTACTCAACTCTGCTGTTGTAGCTCAAAAGCAGCCATAGACAATCCATGAATGATGAGTGAGGCTGGACATGCCTTAAGTGCCCAATGACCCAACACCCCCTAAGATCCTAGAGATACATGTGCTTACAATGTCGAATTGGAAAATCACAATGTAGACTCCGTGTGAATGTTCAGAGGCAAGGCAATGCCACTCACAGCAAGGAAATCTCAACATTAAACAGTTGCTTCTGTAGAGTACTGCGCCTTGGCAAAGATGGGACCTTTGGCCATGGAAGGACAGTGACCATCCAGCCCCAGAGCTGCCCATTACTAGTGAGCTTCTCACCCTCTAGGTCATTAGGAAGATAGGCACGGCAGTGAGAAGACACAGGTGGTTCTCCTGTGATGGGCAGGAGCAGTGCCACTGGGAACCAAGAAACTGCACAAGCAGTTGGCCCCGATCCCCAGGACACCACGTGGCTGCACCCTCTCACCCTCAGATCACACCTGACGCTTCAGGGAAGGTCCCTGATGGTCCCCATGGACTGTAGATGCCACTCAGCAGCAAAGGAGGGGAGAGTAAGCCCCCAACGATGGGACTCCCACTCCCATCACATCCACACCACCCAGAAGCACAGGTAAGGTAGGACCGCTCTCCAACTGGCCCCCAAGACGTTACTTGTAGATGACACCCTAGGGGATGGGGCACTATTCACTGGGACACTGTAATCCCCTCATCTGGGATCAGCAACCTAGGACAGGGTTCAAATCTGGTCGCCCCTCATTTGCAGGTTGCCATTGCCTGCTGTTGCTCTACAAAGGGACAGGACTGGACACAGAGATCGGAACCTAAGGCCTGCAAAGATCACAGGGCATCCTTCCTCCCTTTCTAAAAAGGCTTTACTGACCCCTGTCTACACAGTGACTGTTCTCTATGACGCTGGCCCCCCAGTAGGAAGAACAGGTGAGTCTGGGACCCAAGGGCAGAAGTGGGCGCCTCTACTCACCAGAGTTCCCTGGGTCTCCTGGAGGGAATGGTGCTTCCCATTCCCCCTGCACAGGTTCTGAGGGGAGCTTGGGGTGTGTTTGCTGGGATGTGTCCTCAGGAAAGAGGCAGAAGGTGCCACATGGTGTAGGAGGTGAGGGCCCCTTCATGGATGGGGAGACCTCTAGTGTGACCAGCTGGGCTGAAGTGGGGAGTAAGAGGATATGACCTGGGTGGTGGCAGTGGATGGTGAGGGGAGGGGTGGAGGTGTCTGCTGAGCCCCTGGGTGCAGGTGAATGTCTGCAGGAAAGTGCAGGGAAACATTCAAGGGCAGGGAGCCCTGGGGATGCTGGAGGGTTCCTATGGTGGAGAGCCGATGAGAGCAGAGCAGGCCTGTGTCCCTGTGGAACCCTGCTTCACCCCTGTCCTGTCCCCACCTCGGGTTCCCGGGGCTCTGGCTTTTCCTT